>NC_045543.1:118517768-118727768 GCF_009769535.1 Thamnophis elegans | reverse complement strand
AACCATAAAAAGTTAGGAATCAATTTTCATACTGCAATAAAATTAAAAATAAAATTAATTCATCATCAAGAAGGAGGGTAAGCCTGCCTCCAAGACTCAATGAAATAAACCATCTCCACTGACTTTCTGAAAAACAGGAGAGAAGGTGCAATTCAAATATATAGCAGGATAATACTCAGAAGGAGATGCTAAGAAGATATGCTTCTGTGATCCCTATGAGTCTCAGCCTGTAAGCAAGAGGATATAGAAGAGTAAGCCACTATGATCACCATTAGATCTTATCTCAGGTGGAAGAATATCATTCTCGGTCCTGAAGCCATCTTTGGGAGCATGTTCAGGGCCGCCACATCAAGGGCAGTTGGAGTGGTGGAGTAGATAGAGATAGCTGAGGGATGGGTAGCCAAAATAACATTCTTTCCCATGGGAGCTAAGGTTGTTCTGCCAGATGTTGGAGGGACATGGACAGAAGCCAGCCAGAGTTGGGACTATGACTTGATTGGACCATGTAATGGATGTGTGATCTGGGGGAAGGAACTTGGGTTTTTTATATTAACATTTTTATTTTTAAACAAACATAGACAAACAAGACATGTAACATAAAAAACATTTTCCATTGCGTACAGTGTCGATTGTTGGTTGTGTTGTAACCAGTGTTACAAGGTTTTTGTGCATCCTTTCCATAGTCATCACTTAAACGTTATATAAAGTCACATATTGTCAATCAAATATATTTATATACTTCATTATTATTATAGTACTTCATTTGTTTGACTATCACTATTATTTCTTCATTTTAAATGGAGTATTCTAAATATGGGTTCATTTATATTATAATAATTCATTACATCATCTTCCATATATCCAATAATAAAGTATTTTTGTATCCTATTCTATTATTTTGGTATTGGTAACATTCTCTAGTAATTTTTAATTCCCTATTTTATTTTATCTGACCACTATAAAATAAATCCCATATCCTATAAAATTGTTTATCTTCTTGTTCTCCAATTTCATATGTCAACTTACTCATTTCAGCACATTCCATTATTCATATCATCAATCTAATATATATGTATACAATTATTATGATTATTAAGCTTACATTGAGTATAGCTATTATTACATCCTTTTTATGTGAAGTAGACTAAATTTAAAGTAAATTTATATTATAGAATTTCATTACATCTTCCTGAAATCATCCAATGGTAATACATCTTTATACTCTGTTCTATATAGAATTGTTTATCTTTTATAACAAAACTTTTTAACATCATCTCCATAGTCCTCACAGTTAATATAACATTTCATATTATCAATCTAGTGTATATAAATGCATTATTATTACTGTTAATCATTTATTTGACTATAACTATTATTACTTTGTCTTATACATAATACTCAAAATTTAACTAAGTTTAACTTAATTTTTATTGTGATATTTCATTTCATCATCCTGTATCCTTCCAGTAGTAGTGCAATCTAATATCTCTTGCCATTTGTAAAATCTGCATTCTAATTGTTTTCTTAATAAGTCTTATGTGGACTTCTCTTGGCAATTTGTTGTTCATTGCATATCTTGTAAAGACTCAAAACCCTCCATCTGTTCCTTCCATCAGCTTGCCTTTGGTTATCACTGGTGCTTCAGCCAAAATTACTCTCATTGTTTCTGCCATATTTTCTCCCTTTTCTTCTTCCATGTTTTGAAGTCTGAAATAGAGTTCCAGTTCATCAATCTCTCCTTTCAATATTCCACATGTATCATTTCCCTCCACTCTCGGTTTGCTGTCAATGTCAACAATTTCTTATCATTTGGTTCATATTTTTCTGCAATTTTTTGAATATCCTCAAATTTCATCATCATTTTGTAAATATTCTCAACTCTTCCCTCCATTCTTTCTGTCCTTTGTTCTATAATCTCAAGTCCCTTTTCAATGTTCTCTGTACTTATTAGTACTTTTTGAATTTCTAGCATAATTATTTGCAATGTTAATTCCTTTTCTTCTTCATGTTGCACCATTTTTCCAGGTTGTAAGCACTGCCACTAAAACATCCAAGGCTTATTGCTAGGTTTCAAACAAATTCACTATAATCTTTCAAGTCAAGGCTTTCTCTTTACTCCAGTCCAGCTACTGATAGTACTCCAAAAGAGCACCTGTATAAACAAATCGTGCTCTTCCCACTGTCCCTTTCAATAAACAAAATCAAGGACTTTGAGATATCAAATGTTCCATTCAGGGGCTGTCCCAACCTTCTTCAGCGTCAATGGCTGCTTCTGTTGTAGCAGAAAAAAAGAGCTTCTCCTGGATTGATCAGGGGCTTTGCGATGCCTCTGAGATCAACAGGACGTGCCCTCCTCTATCACCGTCTCTACAGGATGGTTTAGGTCCAAAAGTACTGTCAAGCAGATATCGACAGCAATCCTGGAACCCCAGGATTGCATGTTGTGTCATAGCAACGTCAGCCCCTCCCTCTCAGAACTTTGGGTTTTGATTTGGGTGGGGAAAACCTCAGGTCCTTCAGAGTCGGGTTTTCACCAGCTGTGCCAATATGACATTCCAAATAAATTCATACTTTGAGGAAACTCTTAGGCCTCAGGGTTTTGATTGCTTTGGATCTGTTATTTGGAACCCTGACAATCATTAGGAGAAAGTGATAGTCTCATTGGCAATGACCCTGCAATGTCAGAGGAGGCATGCTGTGGGCCCTATGAGTCAAGGAATTCCAACTAGTGAGGTACAGGAGAAGCACCTTCTCTACTGTCGCTCCAGCCTTTTGGAACATCTTACCTCCTGAAATTGACTCCCACCTTTCTGACTTTCCACAAGAGTCTGAAGACCTGATTCTTTTAAATGGCTTAGGACCCAAAGGAGGGAAAATCACACTGGAAGAGGTTGATAAATTAAGAGACAATCCTACCTCCCTCTCTCCCCCTCCATACATCCTGTTCCTTTCCTCCCCATCTTTTAACTGCAATTTTCTTTTGTGATTCTTATTTTATCATTTTAGACATATCTGTTAGGATTGTAATGTTTTAATGCTGTAATGCCACTCAGAGTTGTTTCGATATGAGATACAGTAAATAGACAAATACATGAGAAATAAGAAGTTTAAAGTTTTTAAAGTTTAAAGTTTTTTTTAAAAAAAATAAGAATATAATATTATCTTGCCATATTAATGAGCTGATCAATGATTGGAGTTCAGAGTTAAGATGTCATAATTTTGAAGATGTGGACCATAGGAAGGCAATGCAATGTCCATAGTGTACTGTAGGTTCTCCCTTTGTTGATAGAAAAAAAGATTCACTATGGATAGTGATGCCATTTTGCCTTTTAAGGGTATCCTACCAGTAACAGTCCATTGTCAATAATAACTAAAATATGATGTTCTGAAGGGACGCTGTGGTTCAGTGGCTAAGACACTAAGCTTGTCTGTCAGAAGGTTGGAAGTTCAGCGGTTCGAATCCCTAGAGCCACATAACGGAGTGAGCTCCCATTACTTGTCCCAGCTTCTACCAACCTGGCAGTTTGAAAGCATGTAAAAATGCAAGTATAAAAATGGGGACCACTTTGGTGGGAAGATAACAGCGCTTTGTGTGCCTTCAGTGTTTGACCACAGAGACGTCTTCAGACAGCGCTGGCTCTTCAGCTTAGAAACAGAGATGAGCACCACTCCCTAGAACCAGAAACAACTAGCATGTATATCCAGGGGAACCTTTACCTTTACCTATGATGTTCTGGGGTTGAGCCTGGAAAGATCATAAGATCCATCTAAGTATTAATTTCTCAAGTAGGCAAAGACTACTCACACATTAAGTATTGATTTTAAATTTGTCAGCTAGGGTAGCAATTTTTTCAACAAATCAGATGATGAAGAATGAGAAAGAAGCCATTCTTCTTCTGCTATCCAAGTTCAGAAGGGCTGTGGTGGTGTCCCTTTACATGCATTCACCCTCCCTTGGCTTCTTACATCATTGGTCTTTGTTAATATATCATACATACTTCCTGAAGAAACAAACAAACAAAAATATTCTTGGATAGAATTCTTTACATCCTCTTATGAAAAGGAAACAGGACGCTTTAGGAAGGGAGAGAGAGAGAAGTATGAACAAAGAAAATGAAGTTTTGTGGTCTAACAACATGAAGAAACAGCTGGTCATTACTGACCGTTTTAAATCACCTAGATTAAGATTGGAGAACCCATAGACAACTATTGCAAGATTTCAAATTAAATAAATCCAGCAAGCCTAAGCAAGAATCAGAGATACAAGGAGTTTCAACATGGCATTTACATTTTGCCAAACTTATGAATTGCACATAACAAAAGAATTGACATTTCAATTCTTCTACAGAGCTATGACTTGTTTTCTTAAATGTCTACAAGAGGGAAAAAAAGAGGGAAAAGCCCTTTGAGGAAAAATGAATTTAAATTTTGTGATTTCCAGTAAACCTTTTTCTTTTTTCATTCCTAGAGCGATTGAAAATAGCATTTAGAAAAGAGCGCCGAGGGCTCTGATTTCCCTTAACTTACAGTGCACACAAATACTGAATAGTCTAGTTTGTTTTGTAACTCATTCTCGGCAGGATGAATTATTGAAACGCTTTAAATAAATAAATTCAGAAATAAATAAACCAGTATGTAAATAAAACACACGGGTATAATGAACCCTCGGGTTTTTCTTGTCTTCCTTCCTAATGAAATACAGTCTGTACTTCCTAATGAAATACAGTCTACAACAGAAGAATGGCAGGAATAAAAGATGCTTACACATTTCCTTGGTGGCCATGTCCCTGTTCAAAAGTATCCTGTCAAGAAGGTTGTTCAAAAAGCAGAAAGGGAGGCAGGAAGGAAGATATGTTTGAAAAAAGAAAGTACGCTGTGAAAGCAAAAGAAAGATAGCTAAAGAAAGGGGCTGCCATTCTATTCCCTTATAGAAACAACCATATTGCTCTCAACCGCACCACTGAGTTATTGCCATATGAATCCATCAATATTTGGGTATTATTGATTTGATTGCTTCCTTTTTTATCATATTTAAAGAGTCCTCAACTTCATAAAGACTCTGGGTAGTGTATAACAATTCACACATATACATACACACACATACACACAACTAAAGCTTACATTCCCATAACCGTTACCTGGTCTAAACAGTGTATCATAGCGTAACAATTTTTTGAACTAAAGTACTTCAAATGGGCTAACTTACAGAATCTATGACCCACGATTGCAGTGAAACTGCAATTTGATAAATAACATAAAACTATCATAAAACAATTTATGACATAAAACAAGATGTCATAAAACATTTCCTGTGCTGTGCTGATGTTATATAGTCTTTCAAGGCAAATATATCTCTGAATGTATCCCAACTTTTCCAGTGAAGGCACCACACTAGAAGTTCTTTCACGGTTGAAAATATTGAAGAATCTGGTAAGGAAATATATCTGAAACAATCACAGATTGTCGAGTATTCATACATTCTTCATCCATCTTTCCTTCCTTCCTTCCTTCCTTCCTTCCTTCCTTCCTTCCATCCATCCATCCAAAGAGGAAGCATTCAAATTAGTTTGTTAAACAACTAGTTCCCACAACACTGTCAAACTATTTATTAAGAATGTATTACTATTATTATTCTCATCCTTCCTATTACCTATCTGCTCCTCCTTAGACTATAACTTTGTTGCTTGTATCTTTATGATTTATATTGTTTTATTTAGTTTCCTAGTATGATTTGATTGCTTATTTAGTATCCTATGAGTATTACTAAGTGTTGTAGCTTATGATTCTTGGTGAATGTATTTTTTATGTACACTGAGAGCTTATGCACCAAAGACAAATTCTTTGTGTCACACTTGGCCAATAAAGAATTCTATTCTATTCGGGTTTTCGCTCACCTTTCAAAATCCAAGATCTGGGGGTGGGGGGAGTCTGCTTTTCAATTAATTTTTCAATGGGGTCATGATGTGGTCCAGGTAGTTTATGGGGGGGGGGTGCTGTGCCAGAGGCAGGTGCTGCCAGAGATAGCACTTCTGGACTTGGTATATTCTTATATGCATTCTTATATGGTTTATTACAGTAAATGTAAAGCCTGAGACAACATGGGCACTCCCACTGTCTTTCCATCCCAATCTCCCCCAAAAGCAATTTGAAACTGAGTTGCTCTTGGCCTCAAAAAGCAAAAACATGCTGAGATTACCATTAACTAATCAATGTTCCCTGCAGCTGAAGAGTAAGAGACCAGGAGGAGAAAATCCACCCATACACACATCCCAGACACAGGTTCTAGAGAAATAGAAATTCAGCCTACCCTCCCCCTCAAAACACACACACACACTTTCCCATTCTCACAAAAAAAAGGAAATAATTTGCTTGTGCCTCCTCTACAAAGCCTCGATGGCTATGATAGGATGGTGATTCATTTCTTTTTTTAAAAAAGGACCCAACTTGTCTTCCCATCAATGCTACTTAGCATCTAAAAGCGTCTGAAGAGGCAATGATACAATATCGGTAGTTTTGCAGTATTTCTAACCATATTTGCATACTGCTATCATGACTGAAGGAAAAAGAAGATAAGCCGTGTGCGATGGAGACAGGCTCTTAGAAGGACACTTTAGAATGCAGACGGATTCTTTAGGTGGCTTTGACTGCTTAACAATTTTTACAGTTTTTTTTCTATACCCTTTAGGAGAAACACAGATAAATAATTATACATTTATCCTGCTTCCCTTCCCAAAGGGAACCAGTCAGCATGCAAAGAGCTGTCCAGGTTTTATTCAGCAAGAGCCTTAAAGAAGAACAACTTGCTGAGAGAAGGAGCTGAGAAGTAGACAGAGGCTACAATTATCACAAATTGGAGAATGGACAAACGACAACATTTTTTTAAAAAAACAAAAGTGCCCTGAGTCAGAAATTAAATTTGCAAAATGAATCTATTTTTAGAGGAGTCTGCAGCAAGCTAAGATTTCATCGTAATGATGACATGTTCCTTGTGATATTAAAACTCAAGCTCTACTCCGTGCGTATTCACATGTAATATTATTAGGAAAGGATGAAAGAAGCAGAATCTATACTAAGGTGGCTGAACCGAAGTAAGCCCCAAACCTGAACCAAACTAGGGTTTCATGATATTAAGCGTTAACTGTTCGTATAGAAATTGCAAAGTTTGCTTTTAGGATATAGTGTGGTTAGACACAGGTTATTAATCAGCAAGAAAGGAAGTCTGCACATGAAATACGCTGAAGTAGGGGATCTATTTTAGCCCATCTGCTTGCTTGGCCGTTAATTTGTTTAGTAGACATATATTGTTAGTTCCTCAAAATATGAGCTTTACATGTCCATTGGCTGACCCATGTATTATGACATCCTGTAGACATACTTTCTGTAACTCAAGGGCAAATCTTGAGGGGTGTTTCCAAAACTAACAGATGGCTTATGGCTGGATGTGGAGAACGCATCATTACCACTATATAAGGAAGTTCCTGAATCTCACTCGGGGTTCAGGCCATTTACTCTTTGCTTTGAATCTGTGCAAATAAACCTTTCCTTCTCTAAAGAGCTGGCATGTGTCTCGTCATTTCCTACAACAATACCAAGGCCTCACAAAACACTTTTTGTTATTTTCCCCTTCTTGTTTTCCCATGATAATATCCAGGGGTGGGATTCAAAAAAAATTACTACCGGTTCTGTGGACATGGCTTGGTGGACGTGGCATGGCTTGATGGGTGTGGCAGGAGAAGGATACTATAAAATCTCCATTCCCACCCCACTCAAGGTGAAGATACTGCAAAATCCCCATCCCCCCTTAACAGCTGGGACTCAGGAGGCATACATGGGGGTGTGGCCAGTCAGAGGTGGTATTTACTGGTTCTCCAAACTACTCAAAATTTCCACTACCAGTTCTCCAGAACTGGTCAGAACCTGCTGAATACCACCTCTGATAATCTAATTTCCATCTACCGTTAAATGGTACAATGGTCCTTGTTTAGATAGGCATAGCCTCAATCAAAATTGGTCTTTTTAGAACTGTATGAAAAAGTATGTGAATTTCATGCTGGCTATGAGTCAAGAGTTCTTGAAACAGCTTGCTTGTATTGGTTGGTGCCAAAGATGGAAGAAAATAATGAGCAGCAGACAAGCTAACTTGACAAACCTAATTGTGGCTTCCGAACAGCAGGAGCTACTGTTCGTTTTAACTAAGTAGGAACATCTTCATCAGTTGAGAGACCATCCAAATCCCTTAATAAACGTATAACATACATGTAATAAATAAGCATAAAAATATTAATTCTGATGATCAGTTAATAAGTGAACCATATGATTAGACTAGACTAAATTTTACTTTTGATGCCCAGCTAAATGTTCAATCAAACAGCAGTAATGTCATCTGTTTTGTATTCCTTGAACTCAAAATAGAAACATCTGAGAATCATTAACTCCTTGGCTTATTACATTGCTTATTAACTACAGGGGATTCTGAAGTGCCACAGCATGTAGCAAAAGAATATTCTTCATTACCAACCTATTTAGTCTAGTAGACCCCCACTGTTCTTATTCATTCTTTAAAATGAATCATAGAGTTCATGCTGCAACAATTGTAAATAAGAGGCGCTTGCACAAGTGTCAAGTAAATATACTTTTCTATTTGCAAATGATTTCCTAATATTAGGTTATCATAGTTCTTCCCATTTTCAATTTTTATTAGCTGCTAACTTTATTTTCAGGATTTGTATTTTATCAAAACGTCTAGAAATGACAAAGCACTTTCAATATATAAGCTTCAAAACACAAAATATAAAGCTATTAAAAATACACCATTGAGAGTATTCTATAAAACATCCCACACAATTGTAACAAGTAGCAGATGGATGCAATTGCTTTAAAAAAAATTAAAAGAAAATGTTGTACTATTTTATAAGAAAAGTCTTCCAGATTTCGCTCAGCTTAAATGCCTAGCAGCATTATAATAGTTGGGGATGAAGATGTTTGGATGTTTAGCAACATCTGCTGGGCTACCCCAGGGGTGGTATTCAGCAGGTTCTGATTAGTTCTGGAGAATCGGTAGGGAAAATTTTGAGTAGTAAATACCACCTCTCACTGGCCCCACCCCATCTATTTTCTGCCTCCCGAGTCACAGCTCATCAAGAGGGAATGGGAATTTTGCAGTAACCTTCCCCTGCCACGCCCATCAAGCCACACCACGCCACCAAGCCATGCCCACAGAACCGGTAGTAAAAATGTTTGAATCCCACCATTGGATTTCCCATACCTGAAAGAAGCATTGAAAGTAATCCTGAGCAGGACTTTATAAACAATATAAAGGTACCATTATTGAGAAACTAAAATATAGAGCACACTTTCATCCTCAAGTAAGGATATGTATTTATCTAGGAATAAATCACATTGAATCTAGCAGAATTTATTTCTGAATAAATATCTATAGATTTGACCTTACAGAGGGGCTTCCTCTGTAAAATCCAATGGACAGATGGACCAATGTAAGTTATATGCCTTTAGAACTAGAATAATAAATCAATCATTTTAATTTTATAAGACAAGGTCACAGAAAACGTAAGTGAAAGTCTCTTCTACTTCAGTTTTCAATGTTATAACCAGTGTTATAATTCAGTTGTAAGTCTCATACTCAGATCAGTTTACTTGCATGAATTAGTCATGAAAAAAGATAATGTGGGATCATATTATTTGCTCCAGCCCCAATTCAACCTTTCTTTGTACTCCCATTATTATCATTTTCTTTTTGTGAAACCTTCTTAAGCAGAAATTCCCTCTTTTTATAAACAGAAACCTAATCATAGAAAGAGTACCGTATCTTGAATGAATTCTCACTCTGATAATGGTACTGTGTGTGTGTGTGTGTGTGTGTGTGTGTGTGTGTTGACATTCCCAGACATAATGACATACTTCATAAACACCCTAACTTCTTGAACGATCTATATTTCATATATCATATCTGAAAGAATTCGCACTGAAAAAGTTTTAATATATTGAAGTCATGGAAGAACATTAGGCTGCAGCTATTCTTTTGAACTGCCATGTTTCTGTCTCTCTTTATCAACCAGGCCTTGTTCATTGGATTTTTTTTAAAGTATGAGCTAGGAGGTGTTTCAGTGTATATCTGGGCCTCCTAGTGCCTTCCCCAGTCCTGAGACACCCCAAGCTCCACTTAATGTCCAGTGTAGTCACAGAACAACCACAACTCCCACCCTCTGGAATATTCTCTCATTTGAGATGAAGTCTGCCCCAATACTCTTGGCTTTCCCAAAGAGCCTGAAAATGTGCCTCTGTTATGTGATTTGGGGCCCCACAGGGGCCTTCTACTTTGGGTATGACTGACTGGATAGAGTCAATCTATCCAGTCAGTCATAGATAGAGAATGTCTCCAGCCCCAGACTGTCCATTTTCATGATTTTTAGCTTTTCTATTTAATTCCTCTATTTTTAATTATCCGGGGAGATCTTATTTTGGGGGAAACGAGGTAAATATTGGGTCCCTTTGATAGTATACTTTGGAGACATGTTTCTGGTTTCAACTCAATCATCTGTTTAATTATCATTTCAAGCCAGTTTTGTATTTTTTCCCAATATTGTCTTGCTTTACTACACATCCACCACATGTGGTCTGACTGCATTTCCAGCACTTAGCGGAAGTGCTTGCTGTGTTTCTACTCTCTTCCCTTTCCTCTGTCTGTCAGTCTCTTTAGTTGAGGTATTTTGAAATAATCTCTTTGGGCAAAGTTCTCCTAAGTCAGTTTATATCAAAACAACCACAAGATCCAGCATACAGTAGATGAAATCAGCCATTTCAAATCACAGTTTGAAATAATTCACAGGCAGCAAACAACACTGCTATACAATTATGATTTAAAACTATTTTAGAAATATCCAAATATCCAAATCAGCAGCAGTAACAACAATGGAATCTGTGAGTTTCCAAGCATATTTGAAGTCCTTACTACTGAAACTTTTAAGTATATTAGTTCAGAACTCTAGAACTGTCATGGAGAAAACCCGGTTTGTTCTGAGTTTAGTGAGATTATCTTGCAGCCAGACTTAAAGAGCTGATTTTAGAACTCAAATCAATTTGTATGGATTGTTGAATTAATATTGTCTCCAAATACTGTAGGGCCTTAAAACATCACCAGCATAATAGATTATTAATCTTTGTGACAAGAATCATTTTTATATTTTGGAACATACCATATATATGAAAACAGACAATCATAGAAATGTAAGATTTCCATTTCCTGAATTATATCAAGTCACTGTGGAAATATCCACCCTGATACCATGAGTTATCATTAAATTCATCCTGTGTCAGCCTTTGGACTTTTACATGGAGGGAAAATCTGTAATACTGAACAATGGGACTTCTTTTTCATGTATAAGCAAAGCCATTAAAAGTTAGGAACAGTGAATATTATTGATTACAAAAAACAACAGCCTAGCTAACACATTCTTCATTTTCAGCACTGTAGTCTTGATGGAAAAACTGAACTGAAATAAAATCACAAGGCATTTTGATTAATCACTTAAATCAAACACTTTCATTAAAATGGTTGACAAAAATTATGTTTCATCAATTCTTATTTCTGAGAATTTGGAATCTTCCCTGTTTTGGCCTGTTAATTCTAAGACCCAATATAAGCTACTCTTAGTTTCTTGAAAGAAAAGTAGTACTTATGAAATATACATATTTCATATTATTGACCTAGAACTGGTCAACAAACCAGTTCTAGGTCAATCGGAAAGAACATAAAAAAAAAGAATTGATGTATCTTACATATAAGATTGTTCATTTTTGTTAACTTATTGACAAGTGCATCTGAATTTTTGGGGATGTTTCTGGGTGCTATGCCATCATCAATATGGCCTATCACAAAACCAGATTTATTGGATGCCTAGAAACTTTGATTCTTCTATCCTCTTGCACTCTTAATGGTGGGTTGTTGTTATTTTGCCAATATCCAAGACCTCCCTCCTTAGGAAAGCAGTGTACAGTTTACTGGAACATCTTATCTGATTTTATTCAAGAGGTTTTTTACTATTACTGTGCTGTATATGTGTATGTGTGTGTTAATTATTCTTATCCGTTTACATTATTTGAATTTTACTATAGTTTTAATTATTTTTAGTTGCCCCAATAAATGCATTAAAACACAGTTGTCAAACTCGCGATGTCACTTTATCGTCACATGATGCATCACGGCTTTTTTCCCTTTTGCTAAACCAGAGGTGGGTGTGGCCAGCACTTGATGCATCCGGCCTGTGGGGCGCGAGTTTGACACCCCTGCACTAGAATATTAGGGTCTATGTTTTTATAGAAATAATAAAATCATAAGACAGAATGCTGAAGTTGTTCCTTGCTCCTCCCCCCTCCGGACAAATTTGTATACTTCCAAACAAAGCAGGAGTTAGGTGGGAAAATCATATTTATATTCTAAAGAGACTTCCAAAGATTTTTGTAGAGCCCAGAAGTGTTTTTTGTAGATTGAAAGATATTACTGTAGGCTGGTGTTTTGCATTGCACAATAACAGCTGGGAATAATCATGTGCAGAAGGATGACGTAGAGACACAGGGACATAACAGTAGACAATGATGTTTGGCTTTCTTAATGTATTGCAGTGTCTTTTTAGGTATATGATGTAGTATACAAAATCTTCATTCCCCTAACAGAATTTATTGCTTCCCCAAGTTGGCTGGGAAAGGAGTGGGTAGCAGACAAGAAGGCAAATATCTGTCCAGGTTGGCAGATGAATCTGAATTCAGTACAAATTATACAACAGTGTCTTCCATAACATGCAATGCCAGGAAGTGAATTTAAGGTGCATAAGAATTTTGGCATGGCAGAGTTCCTTATAACTGCCCATCTGCCATCTAAAGTGCCTGTTTCACTTTGCCTAATAATACAACAGACATGTGAATCTGATTGACAGACACCAGCTGCCATTTATTAGAAAGATAGAAATTGAGAAAATTAGTTTACAGCACTTTTTTATCACATCACAGAAGCCCAAATCATTTTTTTTACCCAGGAGAACAATTAACTGGCCTTTCTCTCTGTTGCAGTTTTTCCTTCTTTTCCACTCAGTTTTATATGAATAAACTTATTTATTAAAAATAAGAAGTGAGCAAAACTATTATAAGCCTGATATAAATCAAAGTTTTCAAAATGTGAGTATTTATTTAATAAACAGGACAACATTTGGGGAATTTAATTAAAACTTTCTATTGAATCTAGCTTGGAGTAGATAATAATATGGCAAGAGAATAATGTTTTGGTGCTATTGTGCAGCTTTTACCAATTTTATACTTTCCAGACAACAGGATCTATAAAAACGAGCATCTCCTATCAATATAATGAACATTTGCTATTTTCTTTTTCTCAATTAAAAAGGTTGTTCACCTTTAAAAAAATTAATAGGTCATGGAGGAGGTGAGAAATGTGATCATTTTAATTAGAAAAAGTAAGATTCTTTCATTCTGGAACTGGTTTTCATGAATCATTATAATCTCAGCCTTCTCTGCCCTATAATAATTTTTAATGTTGCATCAGAGAAAACCTCAATTAATTATCCAAAATTCAAATGATGTAACCTTCTCTAATTTTAGTAACATAGAGGCTTTTCCGTTAAAAAGGCCTTTTAATTATAACAGCTGCAAAAAATGTTTTTGTAGAAAGTAGCAACTATTAGTGTCGCACACAGAGAATGACCTTGGACCAGTTTTCATTATCTGCAATATATCCAGCTCCTCATTATTATTATTTTCTATTCCTTGTAGGCTTTGAGGTTTACAAGATAGCTCAGAGGCACAGTGTAGTCTTGCATGAAGAAGATTACAAATTTGATTTCTGTCTCTAGTTAGAGTTTTAATAAAAACTCTTTTGTAAAATTTGGAAGAAACATTGCAAATTAGGTGCTTTTAGACAGAAGGCATTTTCATTGTGACCTGCAACAGAATAAAATGTGACAATTCATACCTCAGGGAGCCTACCATTTTTTTCAGTAGAGGCCTCTTGTATTTTTTCATCCACATTGAGTTCCCAGTGTTGACATTTTCTATTTCCCCACTTTTTTTTTTAATGAAATAGACGTATTTCTTTCTCTTTTTTTTCACCTTTTTTTTAAACTGCTTCTAAAGTTTTAAAGTTGTAGACTGCATGCTCGAAATTTTACATGAATACTGTATGAAACAACTTTCCCTTTTTAAAATGAGAAAAACAAAACTAAGTTATATATTTTAATATGAGAAAATATAAAACTGGTTTATAAATTCAAAATTCCAGGAATAGCCTCAGTACTAGATCTAAGCCAGGCCTCATATAGCGACAAAAATAAGGCTTTGTTCACTGCATTTATTTCCTATTTCCATTGCCTTTATCTATGTATCTAGGTTAGATATCAAAAGCAGAGTTCATAGCTAGAGATAAAAATTCAGAAAGTTTATTCCTGGCCAGAGACATAAGCCAGACGAGTAAGAATCAAGAGTTAAGTAAGTAAGTCCAAATTACAACAAGATGCCAGAAGCACAAAGGACTGTAAGTGTAAACCATAGAAAAAAACCAGAGGTTATTATAGTTAGCCATTAGGCAGTCAGTTATCCAGACTAACCCCCAATCACACAGAGTGAATAGACAAGAACTAGCTCGGCCCATATTGCTGTACACTAAATAAAACTAGTACTTATCAAACCTAACCTGGCACAATGCTGGGTTATTCTCAGGTGCATCAGAATTTCCAAGGTGCGCTTTGATCTTTTATGTACTCTCTCTTTAGGTATGTAGAGAGAACTCTTAGATCTTTTTCAGAAGGTGAAATATGCCAATCTTTATATCTCCAATCTTTTTGCAATACGTCTGTTCCTTTATCATTCTTGTTGCCTTTCTCCAAACCAATTCATCCCTACATGCAGGAAAGAATAATGTTTGATCTCTGTCAGAACCATAGAAGCTCATGGGTGAAAGATGGTGTTTCATTAGTTAGTATCTCAAATATCACTTTTTGTGATCTGCACAGACTTTATTTTCTCCCAGTGTGTTAGACTGACTTGAGTATAGCAAATTTAAATCAGGAATGGTTGCCAACTGCAAAGGCCAGAATGAAGGGATATTTGGCTAGACTGAGAACAAGCATACACACTTTCTTTATGTGCATTGACCCTACATTCCAAAGCCTTGGGCTTCGGACTAATCCACCCTGCTTCTTCCCAGTATTATGTCATTGCAATGAATTCTTGCCAGGATGATTCCATATACAGTCTGAATGGATTGCGGTCTAGAATTACCCTAATTGAAGCTGTCAGCAGGCAGACTAAAACAATCAACCTAATGAGAATAATTTAAATGTCAATACTACTAATGCTGATATGGGGGCTGGAGGAAATTTGACTAGATCTTAATGAGGCTAGTTACAGATAGGAAGGATAATGTTTCTTGGTCATGATCTGAATAAGTAACTATGAACACACCCCTGAGTGTATATCCCACAAAACTCAAAACAATCTGCTTCAAAGTAGGCACTGGATTGTGTATGTGAAGAATGTGAGTAGAAAGCGCAATATTAGATAACTTTGAATGATGTGTGAGTGTATAAATTTAGTTTTTATAACTAAAAACCCAATGGATGTAACAATTTTCAACTTTTCAACAAGAAATACAGGGTCAAGTACATTCTACATTATTATTTACTTAACTAAGTGTAATGCTGTCATTCAAAATTATCCTACCATCACCACCTTCAGTGCATCTTATAAGTGGATAATATATAATAATTTTAAGAAATTGTAAAGCCAGTGTACTGATCCTGCTCACATATGTACATCACAGGTGGGTTAAAGATATTATTTGGGGCTTTCCAAGCCCTTAATAGTCTTCCCCAGAAATCTCCAGGCCAACAACCATGCAACAACCTCCCGCCCCCCACAAGGACTTCACAGTTCAATCCAGGAACAAATCCAACACAAATCCACAGGGCCAGACAAGTCCACAAGGCAGAGGCAAGGCTAAGGCAAGTCCATGAGGCAAAAATAAATCTGCAAGACACAGGCAAAATCCATGAAGCAAGTCCAGAGGTCAAGGTAGGAGCCAGGGTCCAAGGTACATAGTCTGAGTCAGGAAACAAAGTTCAAGGCAAGAGGTACAGAAAAAGTAGATGAACATAAGGCAAAGAAATAAGCGCATCATTCCCAGCATCATTTCACTCCATTCACTGAGCTATATAGCTGCTCCCCAGTGCAGCCCATCAAGAGGGTGAGACTGTCACCTCACAAGTAGCCTGGCTGACCTTCATTGTGCCTGCCTCCTCTCAGCCCTATGCACTATTGCAGTGGTTCCAAAACTTGGCAACTTTAAGACTTGGGGACTTCAAGCAGAGCTGGCTGGAGAATTCTGGGAGTTGAAGTCCACAAGTCTTAAAGTTGCCAAGTTTGGGAACCACTGCACTATTGGATTGGGAGGAGAAGGCAGGTTTTCCTCATCTCTGTTGGCCACTTGCAGCTGTGTGCCTTATCCTCCCAAAGTCTCTGGGCTTTCCAGCTGCATCTGTGCCTCTCTTGTTCCTAGCTCAGCCAGCCAATCAGCTGGCCATTCCTCCTGCGATTGCTCTTCTGTCCTCTGAACCTCTCTGGCAGCCTTCAGATGTTCCTCCATGTCCCCTTCCGACATGCCTGGGACTGGCTGTTCCTCATCTGAACTGGCGTCTGAAGAAACATCTGGGGAAGCATCCAGGGAAGCCATCACACCCAGAAATAAGTAGGAAAAATAGAATTCAGAAATAAATTATAAACGTTATCATAAAAAATGAAATTTATTTATGCATGTTGTATATACATGCAATAAACATTTCCAAAAAACATAATAAGTATTAAATCTTGGAGAAGGCCCTTTCTAATGTTCTGACCTATTAATACAGGAACTCCCAAAGAAAACATTACCCCATGTGTACATTGATCTAAAGACAAGCAAGCACTTAGGTGCCCTCATCCTAAGGTTGTGGATTTTTAGGAGATAAGTAACATTGTTACTTAAGCATTAAATAATAATTAGTCACTTGCCAATTGTGATTGCAATAAACATCTTTGTAAATCTCCCAGAGAAAGAAGTGCATTTTCAGAAGTAAATGTTCCATTCCCAAAATAGTGAATTTTGCATGCAATGCCAAAGGAGGCCACCCTTTGAGACGCTGAAGGCACAGAATTTGTAACAAAAGTGTCATTTCATACTCATCAGAATCTAGATATTAAAAGCTCAGTACTTTTAACACTCTTATCCCACAGAGATAAACCCCATAGAGATAAATTTAAGAGGCAATCAAATAGATTCAATCTGAGACTGCCAGTATATTTAGAACGTATCTACCTTTGATTGCTGCTGTCACGCCAGCCCTACACAAACCCAACTGAATGCTACATTCACGGTCAGAAACGGCTTGCAATCGTCTTCATGCTTCTAGATAAAACTATACTCCTTTTTTATGTCAGCTGTAAATAGAATTGTGATATATTATCTAGAACAGATCTAAGGCTAGAAGGAAGAGACATGGGCATATACAATATGTCTTGCTATGCCTGTCTATATGATGCATAGCACAGGGGTTATAGCCAATATTCATTCAAATCAGGTGAGTTTTCAGTTCTGATCCATGCTAAGCCTCAAACAAATCCAGTTGTTTCTGCTCCGTTAATGCCATTATCTCAACTTCTTTGCCTAATCATGTAGAAATATTTCTCCCACCTACTCCATTACCTGCCTAGTAGTGTCATATAAAAATATGAGTCCCAATACTTTGAATGTTTATAGCATCTCCGCAGTTGAACAATCCATTATATGATGCCAACTGAAATTTAATATTATGGGGCTTGTTGCAAACTGAGAAAATTCACTGCATTCCAGACTCTGAAAACAAGATTATCTTTCTTCAATGATTCAGCACTGGATGCAGCTTAGATGGGAGACATCACCTTTTTTTCCAGCTTCTATAAAGAAGCTCATCAAATGCAGTCATGGTGATTTTGCTGAGGATTGATAGGGTTAGTACTTTTTTTACAAGACTTGCTGGAGACACTGTCTCTGTTAAATCCCTTGTTTTTAATGTGAGGACAAGGGGAGAAAAAATCTCGTCCTTCAGCTGTGTTTAGGATAGTTTGCCAACACCATGGGTGGTGATATAGCAGCAATCTACTGTGTATCACTGGAAAGAACCATCCATTTGTAAGTGATCAGTGTTCCCACCAAGGAAAGGATGTAAATCCAAAATCTGAATGCTATTTCAAAATATGTTTTTCTTTCTCAGCTGTACAGCACTGCCTTAGAGCCAAATGTTTTAGATTTCTGCTGATGCATGAAAAGGCACAGACCCAAAGTGAATTTGCTCAACTCTGTTCCCTCGTTCAATGATAAAAGTCATTTTGTAACAGGAATTAAAGTAGTTCAGTGGCTGCAAACTCCAATGTACCCCTATCATCCTCCAGTTATCAAGGATAATCATCGCCACCTTTATACTTCAGACAAATCAATTGTTCTTATGCCACACTTACCTACAATGATTTATTTCTAATTCAGGAATATGTCTGTTCTAGACTAGTTTAAGTATCCACTTTTTCGCTTTCAAGATTTTAAGAGTTCTTGCAATTCTTTAGTGTTGAATCATAGAGTGCAAGAAATATAGAAAGGGTAAAAGTAATACATAAAATAAATACCTCTGCAATGTAGATGGTGAGATATTTATTTGAAAATGCCCATGTTGCAATTCAAAAGGAACAACAACAGAATGAGTTGGAAGGGACCTTGGAAGTCTTCTAGTCCATCCCCTTGCTTAGGCAGGAAACACTACACCACTCCAGACAAATGGATATCCAACAATTTCTTAAAAACTTCCAGTGTTGGAGCATTCACAACTTCTGGAGGCAAGTTGTTCCACTGATTAATTGTTCTAACTGTCAAGAAATTTCTCCTTAGTTCTAGGTTGCTTCTCTCCTTGATTAGTTTCCACCCATTGCTTCTTGTCCTGCCCTCAAGTGTTTTGGAGAATAGCTTGACTCCCTATTCTTTATGGCAGCCTCTGAGATATTGGAACACTGCTATCATGTGTCCCCTAGTCCTTCTTTTCATTAAACTAGACATACCCGGTTTCTGCAACCGTTCTTCATATGTTTTAGTCTCCAGTTCAATAATCATCTTTTTGCTCTTCTCTGCACTCTTTCTAGAGACCGGACATATTTTTTACATCACGGCAATCAAAACTGGATGCAGTATTCCAAGGGTGGCCTTACCAAGGCATTGTAAAGTGGTATTAATACTTCACCTGATCTTAAGTCTATCCCTTTGTCTATGCAGCCTAGAACTGTGTTGGCTTTTTTGGCGTTGGAACTTTAAGATGACTGGATTTCAACTCCCAGAATTCCTTAGCCATTTCTGGGCAAATTCCCGTATCTTTCTGCCCTGACTCTTAGCACAGATCCACATCCCTGCAAAAAGAGAATGAGCACAGCATAACATAGATGGCGTGAATTGAAATCTGCTGTCAAGACAGCGTGGTTAGGTGATGCCAATCTCAAGTATCTGATTTAGACTATGGAAATATAATTCCCCCAAACTGCAGGCATAGTCATTAGGCAACCCAGATGCTTTTTCAAGAGGTAACTGGATCTTCTGATTAGGATCAGGGTTAAGGTTAGGGTTAGGGTTACCAGAAAGCCAAGTTGCCTCTTGAAAAAGCACCTTTGGGACAACCATGACCTGGATGACTGAGACTCTCCATAAACATTCATTAGGCAAATTATACTTATGATCCAGAAGTGGGTTCCTATCGGTTCGCACCAGTTCAGTAGAACCGGTTCATCAAATCGATCAAACCAGTTAGAAGAGATTCCATCAGTGGACCCGGAAAACACTTACAGAAGAGGTTCCAAAATTTTTTGAAACCCACCACTGTTATGATCACATAAAATGTCAGGGACGATGGATCTTTTGCCCACACTCCAGAATAAGATAAAATGTACGAAGTTGACAGTATCTTTATCTAGGGCCATATCACTACTTTTCCTTTCCACGATTGCTCCTCTTTCTATAAAAGGTAAAGGTTCCCCTTGCACATATGTGCTAGTCATTCCCAACTCTAGGGGGCAGTGCTCATCTCCGTTTCAAAACCGAAGAGCCAGTGCTGTCCGAAGATGTCTCTGAGGTCATGTGGCCGGCATGACTAAACACCAAAGACACACGGAAATCTGTTACCTTCCCACCAAGGGTGCTTCCTATTTTTCTACTTGCATTTTTACCTGCTTTCAAACTGCTAGGTTGGCAGAAGCTGCAACAAGTAACTGGAGCTCACTCTGTTACGTGGTGCTGGGGATTCGAACTGCCGAACTGCCAACCTTCGGATCAACACGTCAGCATCTTAGCCACTGAGCCACTACGTCCTCTTTCTGTACACAGACCCATAGCAATACATGGAGGTCCTGTTACACATTCCAGCCACTCTGCATGCCAAATAAAAGTGATTAATGGTTAAAATGAATCAAACATCGATGTGTGCATTTGCTTGTCTCTAATTGTACTTTATTTATTTTTTTACTAAATAACAAAATGAAAGTTTCAATATGTTGGAAATAAAGGATTTTTTTTTTTTTAAAGAAGAGTAGTCTTATTGGAATAGGAGCCATCCAAACAGATTAGTTATTTTTTCACTGATATTTTTAACCTGTTCTTCAAAGGACTTTCAGAATGGCTCAAAGCACTGGATGATTTATGGTACAGAACCACAAAACTGAAAGCGTGGAAAGAACCCTGACAGCAATCCAATAGCCTAATCAGGTCTAAGGAGATGCAATGAATTGTATAAGCTCCTAGCTGTTGCTTTGAGTGGGGAGAAAAAAGTCTGGTCAGAAAACTCTCAATAGCCAGGACTAGATATTGTAAACTGCTACTGGCATGTGCTTATTAGAGAGAAGGGATCATTGTCCAAATGCCAGGATTTGAGATGACATTTAGATGTAGCAGGTTTGATACATTCTCTGGTAATTTTTGGAAGTGCCCAATATTGTCCACGGTGGTTCAGTGGCTAAGACACTGAGCTTGCCAATCAGAAAAGTAGGCAGTTCGGCGGTTCGAATCCCTAGCACCGCATAACAGAGTGAGTTCTGTTACTTTCCCCAGCTTCTGCCAACCTAGCAGTTTGAAAGCATGTAAAAATGCAAGTAGAAAAATAGGAAGCATCTTTGGTGGGAAGGTAGCAGCGTTCCATGCACCTTTGGCGTTTAGTCATGCTGGCCACATGACCATGGAGACATCTTTAGACAGAGCTGGCTCTTTGGCTTTGAAACGGAGATGAGTACCGCCCCCTAGAGTAGGGAACGACTAGCACATATGTGCGAGGGAACCTTTACCTTTACCTAATATTTTCCATATCATAATTCCATTTATTTTACCTATTAAAACTGTTATTATATTTAAATTACATCTGTTCAATATATATCCAAACTTAATTTAAGCATGCACATTTGTTGACTTCTCTCAAAAAATTACTGCTACAATGGGGTTGTTTTTCCATACACAAATGATTGCCATGGTGGAAGGGAAAATCAGAAAACACCATTTCCTAGAATACAAATAATATTAAAAGAAAGTTCACATTGCTCATAAAATAACAAGCTAGTTCTGAGGTGGAATTTTCAATATACATTTGAATTAACAGTTTTCTGTTTTTTCTATTTGAATATCAAGATAGCAAAGCGATAAAATTCAGATTAAAGTTAAGTGGAATTTCAGTAGAGACACATGTTCTGGGAAACTTCAGAATGCATATCTGGGGGTACACAGGTGTCCTACTATAACTGAAATATCAATTACATAAAAATTATTCATTTATTTACAAACATATAAATACAGTCTTTCAATGTCAGGTAAGTGGGCTTTTAAGTAAGTAATGAAAAAGAAGAAATAACTGTTCATTGGTTCATACTGCTGTCAATCACTGGAGAACAGGATAATTTCTACACTATCATTGTATCTTTAGTGTTTAATTTTCAAGTAGGTCAAGCAATATGTTGATTGCATAAAACTAAGTGACTGGGTGAGCAATTTCCTTCAATAAGAAGCAATCATATTTTAAAATGTCACAACAGAGAAATGTACTTCCACAATCAGAGTCAAGAAGATATTTTTAATCCATATAAAGAAAATATGCTATGTATCATAAATGCACAAATGAAACAATAATTTAATTTGGCACAATAATAATTAGTAAATATGCATCAAAAATCATTTTCATAAATTAAGGCCTTTAAATAAATAAAGTAATATTTTTAATATATATTTTTTTATTTATATTTGTTCCATGCTGTTCACATCCAATATATTCATTATTTTTTCTCATCAGTCAAAAGTGCCATCTACAGATAGCAGACTATAGTGCAGATTTTACTGTGACTATAGAAGCAAAAGAGACTGCTAGATCCTACAAATAACATATCCTGGATACAAATAAATGGGATGGCTTAAAACACTTTATTCAAAAGACAGGAATTGTTCTTGTACTATCATTAGAAAAATTGCCACACTAGGATATTACACAGAAAAAAATCATCAACCAACTCATTTTTCCATTTTTGCAAGATTTTATTTGAACAGCTTAGAAAGGTTTATTTCTATTTCTGTTTTTCTCAATATTACTGGGAGCTTTTCAATCATCATCATCTTCAGAAAGCCATACCAGCTTGAATGTCGCCCAGCTTAACAAGGTCTAGACTAGACGTTGGAGTTCCTGGATATCTGGTGACTGATGTCTGAGCAACCAGAGCCAGCCAGCAGCTGCAGAACTGCTGGAAGAAAAGGTATTTACCCATCACAAATATACAGTGATTGAAAACAAAGAAATGATGATATGTTACAGATGAAGTCCAAAAGGATATTTTAAATGAATGCACCAGTTCTGGAAAGAACATACACAATCAGAAATAACAGAACAGGGGCTAGCAGATCAACATCAATTTATAATGTAAAATAAAGTATTCACAGAAGCAGAATTGGAAGAACTGCAAAGGTTTACCCAGGACAAAGAAATCAGTCTTGTCAGAAGTAATTCAGAATGTAAAGGCAAACCAGGGGGAGTTGGCAATAGAGGAATCCAGCAGAGATATACAATTGTTTTTTATTTGGAAACCAGACAACCTCTCCTCTGCCTCAGGAAGAACAAAGAAGTAAAAGAATTGAAACAAAGAATAACAGCCTCTAGAACAGCACAGAAACATCAGAATAACACTGCCTGCAATGAAGCTTGTTCCAAAGAAACAGCTAGCACAAGCATTAAAAGATGCAACTACTGCAATATCAAGTATAAGTCAACTTTCTGCAAGGAACACACCAACTAATGTACAGTACAGCTGCATTTATAACTGAATACCTGGGATACAAAATCAACAGAAAGGGGGGGGGGAACCAAACAGTGAACCATAAAAATGGAAAATCAGATCAGCAGGTTGAGATCAGCTGCAAGCAAGTTAGAGCAGATGAAAGAAAAGAAGCTGAAGAACAAGAAAACCAAAGAGTATCTAACCCTGAAATACCACTTAGGAACAAGGAAGGTCAAGGAAGCATAGAAATAATAAAGCAGCAAATAACAGCTACAGCCAAGAAGATCAGCAGATATAAAGCTCGAATTGCAAATTATAGGCAGAACCTCAAATTTCAATCTAATCAGAAACATGTCTCTCAATCTATCAATGGAGAAACTGAAGTGAATCAGTCAGTATCTGACAAGGAAGAAACAGTGCAATTCTGAGCACAGATACGGGATAACCCAAAGAAATGCAACAAGGATGCAGCTTGGTTAAAAGAGTTGCAAAGAATAAAAAAGAAGTTGAAATGAAAGAAGCACTGTATTTTTGGAGTATGAGATGCACTTTCCCGCCCTAAAAGAGGGTGAAAATTTGGGTGTGTCTTATACACCGAATATAGCCCTGCCCACCCACCGGCCCCCATCCTTTGGACTCTGCCCCCCCCCCACAGCAATTTACCTCCTTGCAGCAAATGGGGAAAAGCGGGCTTGCGGAGATGGCAATAGGCTATGGCAATCCCTGCAGCCTGAAACAGCTTATCATCAGGAGGTCCATGCTGAAACTGAAAGTGAAACAGGCTGCTTGCTGTTTGCTGCAAGGAGGCAAATTGCTGGGAGGCAGAGGCAATTTTTTTTCTTGTGCTAATCAGGCTCAACTGAAACACACTATTTGCTGCAAGGAGGTAAGTCAATAACTATGAATGCCTATAGAATGTTCAAATTATTAGAGAATGTTGGTTTAGCAGCTAAAGACATCTGAAGCCTTTGAAAGATTAGCATCTTTCAAACAACCTTCAGTCTTCAAGAGAAGGTTGATGGAAGAGGGAGAAGGAAAGGGAGAGGGAGGGAGAGATGAAGAGATCAGTGGAACTCTTCCTTCAATTTAGTCTAGAATGAAAATTGAGTACATCAAGGAAGGTATATTATATCCACTGTACCTGACACCAAGAGAAAATTGGAGGGGGTGGACACAGCTCTATTCTGTCAAAAATTGTTTTCAGCCTCATATTTTAATAACAGGCTTCCTATAACAGGAAAGGAAGAACTCTGAATTTCTTGAAGGAAGGAAAACATAAATTAATAACAATGGTAATAACAAAAAAAAATAACAACCTTGATAGCAACAGCAGCAATGATAATATTCAGTAAACCCTGGCAAGTTTACTCCAGAATAATAACCCTACATTAACATTGGACAAAAATGTCTTTAAAAAATTCATTGTGTGAGTTTCTTTTTGTGTAAAGAAATAAAATAAGAAACATAGACAGAAGTATATGAAAAATGGCAGACATTTAATGGGACATGTGGAATGCATGGAAAATATTCAGTCAGGCTGAAGAAACTGCTATGGACAGAGCAGATAGCGAAGGTCAGAACATATAAAAAATGAATTTCTTCCATTATAGAAGGGACGAGCATCTTGCATACCACAAAAGCCATTTTCGGAAATAAGATGGGATTCTTCTGCAGAGCAATGAGGACCAAATAAGCATTAGTATACAGACTGCTAAGTATTTGGGGGTCATACTGATGACTTTTTGGACTGTGGCCATGATTTGACAAACTTAGTAGCAGAAAAACCATAAACAGCACTAGAAAATAATGTCATGTTAATTAAATCCCATGTAAACCAAATTTAGCTTATTCTATATGTTATTGATTATAATGAATAATGAATTATAATGAATTTTGCTATCATAATTCATTATAATAAATCATAATGAATAGCTAAACATAATTTAGTCCTACTTTCTCTAACATCATAAAGCTGGCTCCCGGTTTTATTATATTTATTTCTGTATTAGATATTTTATTTCTTGTTTTACCAGATTCAATGGAGACAAACATGGCCTAAGAAATTGCATTACCCTTTCATCCAATTTCAACATTTTTAAGAAAGTTTGATTGAATATGTATGAGACAAATGGAGCAAGCAAATAAAAATGAAAGAGAAAAGATAGTGACTTGAATTATGAATCTAAAGAGTATTTCATCAAAGTAGATCAAATGGAACCAACTAGGAAATTAAGAGGAGAAACCAATCAGTGAGAAAGAAAACATTCTTCTTTGTGGTGAGTTGGATCGGAATGAATGGCATTACAGCAGGTACTTCATGTAGCCTAGTTATTTCAGTCAAGGTAACAGCTTGAATGAATTTTGTTCATCCCTACAATATAAAAGCAAGGAAACAGTGAAAGTTAACATTTATCAATGTTTCCTGTACCAGAACAGATTTTTTACAATGAGATGGCTCCTCCTGTCACATACTTTCTCAGATTGCAATAGCATTTTTCAGATAACCCTCAGCCTTAGTTTGGTTTGGTTTCTTGAATGTATATGCCGCCCTTCTCCCAAGGACTCGGGGCGGTGTACAACATTAAAAAAACACATATTACAAAAGTTAAAATAATTAAATAGAATATCCCAAACAAACCCAATCTGGATTAACAATAACATTTTTTTTAAAATTCGATTACAATTAACAATGATCAATAATTTATTTTGTTTTGTTCAGGCCAGGCTGGCTTGCTGGAAAAGCCAACTTTTTAGGGCACGTCGGAAGGACCGGAGGTCGGGGATTATACGAAGCTCCAGGGGCAGCTCATGAGGAAGGTGCTCCCACAGAGAAGGCTCTCCCCCTGGGGGTTCCTAGCTGACACTGTCTGGCTGACAGCACCCTGAGGAGGCCAACTCTGTGGGATCGCACTGGACGATGGGAGGCTACCGGTGGCAGTAGGTGGTCTCGCAGGTATCCTGGGCCTAAGCCATGGAGTGCTTTAAAGGTCATAATTAGTATCTTGAATAGCACCTGGAAGACAACCGGCAACCAGTGCAGGCCGCCTAAAAGGGGTGTAACATGGAAGCACCTAGGTGCCCCCATGATAACCCACGCAGCCACATTCTGGACCAGTTGAAGCCTCCGGGTGCTCTTCAAGGGCAGCCCCATGTAGAGAGCATTACCGTAGTCCAGGCGAGAAAGGACGAGGGCTTGAGTGACTGTGCACAGAGCATCCCGATCCAGGAAGGGGCGCAACTGATGTACCAGGCGAACCTGGTAAAAGGCCCCCCTGGTCATGGCCGTCAGGTGTTCTTCTAAACTAAGCCACATATCCAGGAGGATGCCCAGATTGCAGGCCCTCTCTGAGGGGGCTAAAATTTCTCCCCTATCATCAAATATGGAACAAGATACACAAATCGGGATGACGGAAACCACAGCCACTCAGTCTTGGAGGGATTGAGCTTGAGCCTGTTCCTCCCCATCCAGATCCGTACAGCCTCCAAGCATCGGGACATCACATCGAGGGCATTGTTTGGGGTAGAAATGAAAAGTTGGGTATCATCTGCATATTGATGATACTGTACCCCAAAACCACGGATGATCTCACCCCGTGGTTTCATATATATGTTGAACAGGAGAGAACCGACCCCTGGGGCACCCCACAAGTGACGCGCCTCAGGGTCGATCCCTGCCCTCCAGTCAACACAAACTGCGACCGATCCAACAGGTAGGAAGAGAACCACCGTAAAACGGTGCCCCCCACTCCCAACCCCCCAAGTCGTTGCAGTAGGATACCACGGTCGATGGTATCAAAAGCCACTGAAAGGTCTAATAGGAGGAGCAGCCCCTGTCCCGGGCTGCCAGAGATCATCGACCAATGCGACAAATGCTGTCTCTGTGCTGTATCCGGGCCTGAAACCCGGCTGAAACGGATCCAGGTAGACAGCTTTATCCAGGAACTGGGGAAGCTGACGTGCTACCGCACTCTCAACAACCGTTCAGATCACACTTCTTGTTCAAATAGACTGGTGCCATGCAAATAATTTCTTTTTCAATTTTTAATAGATCTAATTAAATTTAAAGTAAATTTGTTATTATTTTCTTAAAGGACATAATTTCTATGAAATTATTATTGGTAGGGTATAGACATTGAACTCATTAATGTTTAGATAGTGGATAAGGGTATGCTTATGTATCTTGCATTTCATTGCACAATAATCTTTACAAAAATCTGCAACCCAGCTCTCCTGTACCTCATTTATACCCTAAAGAAGGGTTTGTGAAGGCACTACATTGACGAACAAGTAAAGTCAATAAGAAGACTGCCAAATAAAGAACAATAAAAAGCCCTTTTTGCGACATTGCAATAGTAAGAAACAAAACTGGAGGGTATGTGTCAGCAGGGGTGGGATTCAGCCGGTTCGGACCAGTTCGGGCAATCCGGTAGTTCTGGCGATCAGTTGGCCCCACACACCTGCACCTGCATTTGTTCTATATTTTCCTTGAAGCCCAGCTGATAGGCACAGCAGAGCAGATCACTGTGCCTCAACTGTTTTATTCACTGGGGCTACAGTAGAAGGTTAGTTTTGGAGCTGTTTTCAAATGCACTGCACGTGTGCAGAGTGCATGTTGGCGCCAATTGAATCCCACCACTGGGTGTCAGCATAGTACAGGGCGGGGCATAACCTTTTCCTAGGGGGTCACAGCAACACTTGTAATAACAACACAAATAATTCATACACCATTCGAAAGCCCATCAAAAACTGAGTTTATTGACACGATTTAATAGTCAGTATGACCACCATTAGCCCTTCGAACAGCATTCAAACGAGGTGGATAAGAACACAACAAATCTTCAAACAGTTCCGTTCGATTTTCCAGATTTTTCAACACAGTTTCCAAATTCATTCTCAAAGTTTCAACCGAATATCGATTTTGACCTTGCTCCTGAATCATCAGAGCTTCCACTTCATCCTTAATTATGGCCCCAATGTTCTCTGCCGGATTGAGATCTGGCGAATTTCCCGGCCAGACGTCATTGCCCCAAAATTCGACATTGTTTTCCTTTAACAATTGCTGAGTCGCATTTGCACGCATGCAAGGAGCTTTGTCATGAAGAAAGACAGCCTCACCAACCACCAAGACATTGTCTGGATCACTGAGAAATGGAATGACATTCTCCAATAAAATTTTCTCACGGAAATAACTGCCATCCCAGGATTCCCCTTTATCCTTCAAAACCCAATGCAGTTTCTTGGCTGTGAAAATGACGAAAATCCCGATGCAAGTCGGATTGCGAACGATTTGTCGATATCGTTCATGTTTGGCGATGTCGTCGACGTCTTTAGCCCAAATTCGATCGTTCTGGAAATTCGGTTTTCGAATGGCATAAACGAAGAATTCGTCAGATGGCGCCAAATGAAGAAAATCTTCCTCGGTCCATTCAGACAACCAATCGCACAACCAAAGCCGATCTTGAACGTGTGTTTGAGTTTTCAATGGTTTGCAAATGACGTGGAATGGCTTCAAACCTTCTCGTTCTCGATATCGGCCGATTGTCCTTTGATCAACTCGTTTTCCACGAATTTGAAGGATTTCTTGGGCCACTTTTCGGTTTCCTTTTCATTGTTTGCAACTGCCAGTTGCAATGATGGCTTTGCTTTCTTGGGACAGTTGCAGAGGACGCCCTTCTCCAAATTTTGTGAAACATTCTTGGGCTGTTTTGTTCCAATTATCAGTAACCCAATCCGGATGACGTTTCAATTTGTTTGCAATCCATTTTCGATTGATAAACGTCGCTCCAGCATCGCGAGCCTCTCGAAAGGCAATGCATTTTATTCTGTCAATGATCCTTTGTTCTTCCAAATCGAATTTTCCAGCCATTCTTAAAGCAAATTTAACATTTAATAGCTCATTCAATTCAGTTTTTTATGGGCTTTAAAATGAGGTGTCGCGGAAGTTGTAAACTGCTGTCGATCTTGCTGTGACCCCCTAGGAAAAGGTTATGCCCCGCCCTGTATTAGTTACTGCATTAGAGGGAGTAAAATTTAAATACAATTATACTCTTTGATCTATGTCAGCTCTCGCTAGCAACAGCCCTTGGTACAGCTGAAAAAGGAAACCATACCTATAAAATAAAATAAGTGTGGGATTCCATCACATAGGCAAGAACCCAGAACAATCAAGGATCTTATTTGTGTTTCTTGGATTGTCCACAATAATTTTCTATCATATGATGTGGTGAGCATTGTGATTGCAGAGTTGGTGGAGCTGGGATCACTGCTTCAGTTTCCAATGGAATGAAATTCCTCAGGCAGCAGCAGATGATCAGATAGAGAGAGAGAGATTATCTGCAAAAGCCAATGCGTATCTACCTTTCTCCAGTTAATCTAGGCTGCTTCCTTGATGAGCCTATGATTCAGATTATCAGAAAAAAACCTACACTTTATTAAGACAAAGAACATAAGAATCACATTTAAAATTGTCAATTTTCCAGTATAAAAAACCTAGCTAATTACTTGATAATTTAGTATGATAAATGTTGGTCCGTCTGATTTGATAATTACATTTGCTAGATTTGAGATTTACAAAAATAACAGTTGAAACTGTCTGCAAACTCACTAGTTTGGAGTTTTAGAAAAAGTTGCTGTAATATAGCATAATACTAAATAAACTAATGGTTGGTAATATTTTGTCTTTTGGCAAAGAGATTACATATGAAAAAAGAAATGGCAACTGAAAAACTGTAGCGCTAACAAGGACAATAAGCAATATTTTAGAGAAGAAATCTAAGCAAAAATGTTAGTGACTCTTGACGCTAATACTTTAATTAAAAGCCTACTGCATATTGATGAAGAAAAAATTAATTTCCCTCCATTCTAAAATATATATTTTATAAAAACATATTAAATATTTAAAGTGTTTTCTTATGTAATGGGACGGCTATGAAATGAAAACAATGGAATATCCCCCTTTTCACATCCCTCTCCCTTCAGACATTAATAGTATATTTTTACTTCATTTTTTCATGCCTTTTCTATAACAAGCAGTAAATAGTATGTTATAAAATATCGTTTTAGAAAAATACAAACTTTTCATGATGACCATGAATTAAAAAAACAAAGCAAAAAGTATTGGCTTACTTGCTTGTTGTTGTTAAAAAATAAAACATAAATTGTGAGTGGGTGAAACTATGGATAGGTTTTCATAGCCACAGTCAAACTCAACACCGAGATTATACGATTTTACTTTTGTTGTTCTCTATAGTCCTAAAACTAAAATTCATGAATTTATCATAGATTCCTCTAGTAGCTCTCCAAGGTCCTGACTCTATATTTCTCCGGTTGCTTCCATTAGTGGCTAATGGTTGATGCACCAAAGGAGCATGACACTGATAAATTTGGACCAACTACAGGTAGTCAACTTACAACAGTTCATTTAGTGACCGTTCAAAATTACAACACCACTGAAAAAAGTAACTTATGACCATTTTTCACACTTAAGACAGTTGCAGCATTCCCGTGGTCACGTGATCAAAATTCAGACAGCTGGCAACAGACTCACATTTAATGATAGTTGGAGTGTCCCAACATCATGTGATCCTGATGATGTGACCATCATGATGTGACCATGCTTGAGCGTGGTCTAAATGACCTATAAGGTCCCTTCCAACTCTCTTAATCTGTTGTCTGATCCCCTTTGGTGACCTCCTAACAGGCAAAGTGAATGGGAAAACCAGATTCACTTAGCAACCGTGTTATTAACTTAGCGACTGCAATGATTCTCTCATCAACTGTGGCAAGAAAGGTCATAAAATGGGTCAAAACTCACTTAACAAATGTCTCACTTAGCAGCATACATTTTGGGTTCAATTGTGGTCATATGTCGAGGACTACCTGAAAAGGTTATGACCAGAGGTGGGTTGCTACTGGTTCGGCCAAACCAATAGTAGTATTTTGGCCTGGATCACAGAACCAGCAGCAACCCAGGCTGGCCACGGCCCCAAACCAGATCTCCAGTGTTTTTTAATAATCATTTCATGTTCTGCGCATGCACGGAACAATTTATAGTCAACTGCGCATGCACGCAAAGCACGCACAAAGGGAACTGGCAGCAACCCACTCCTGGTTAGGTCCATTACATCATATTTTCCAATTCTGGTGTCAGCAATTGGTGCTATCAGGCAGTTGCCAAGAGCCTATATTATCAGGTATATATTCTATTGCTGAAGGAAAAACTACATCCAAATGGCACTGGTGTTGCCTCTGTAATGGTTGGCTATAGCTGATATCAATCACTTAATGCCTTTAATGCTGTGTCATGGAAAAAAAGTCTTTCCAAAACATTCCTCTTGGAATCCAAAGGCATTGTTCAGGACTTTGGCTGATGGAGAGGCCAGGAGAATAAGCACCATGGAAGTGGAATGAGAATTGGCAACAGATTCTAGTGCTACAATTTAAAGAGGGAACAATTTAAAAACTCACTGGCAAAAAAAGTAGAAAACAAATTCTAGTCCACGGATGTCAAACTCGATCACGTTACATGACTTATCGTGATGTATCACAATGGTTTTTTGCCTTTGCAGAGCCGAAGTGGGCCTGGTCTGTGCGTGACACATCCGGCCTGCGGGCCACCAGTTTGGCAGGCCTCTTCTAGTCTGTCTGGAAGATGCTTTGGATCAGGAACTCAGAAATACAAAATACCTTGGATCATTCCTGAATCCTCTGAATACATGTACACCTTTCTTTTACAGGTAGTCCTTGACTTAAAATCAGTCACTGACATTTGTTTGCCATCAAAACAGCCACTGAATGGATGCTATAACACTTCTGAGCATCATAAAATTTGTGCCATCCTTTCCCTGGTCAGATGATCACATTTTAGGTGCTTGACACCTGAAATTTATGACCAGTTGCCCAGTGCCCTTGATTACATGATCTCCATTTTCAGTCATCTCTACTAGCTTCCCTGGAAAGTCAAAGGGGAAAGCTGGCAAGGAAAAGTTGTAAATGGAGAGGTGGAGGATTTGAGGTCCATTCCCCCAGTACACCAAGGAATTTTCCCCTTATTCACACACACCCCCATGCAGGGAGAGGGAATGGTGGTGCACACTGGAGGAATAAAGCTGGCAAAAATACTAGCCGTGTTGGCATCCTGAAAGTTTCTGAGTTTCAGTCTTTCAAAACTCCAGAATTTCATAATGCTGAGGCTCAGAATCTTTCAGAATGCTAGCTTCACTGGTGTTTTGTTCTCTAGAACAGAAAACACTAGCAAACATCATCATTCTCACAATGGTTTGGAAGACCTCTTCTCCAGATCATTCATTTGAAGAAAGAGACTTCTGATCAGAGGTGGTATTCAGCCAGTTCTGACTGGTTCTGGCGAACTGATAGTGGAAATTTTGAATAGTTTGGAGAACTAGCAAATACCACTTCTACTTGGCTCCACCACCACCACCACCACCACCACCACCACCACCACCACCACCCATCTATTTGCTGCCTCCGAAGTCCTAGTTCATTGGCTGGGTCTTCTTCTGTTGTCCTGGACAGGAGAACGGAGCTGGAAAGTAGGTTAGTGGGAATGGGGATTTTATAGTATCCTTCCCCTGGAGTGGGGTGGAAATAGAGATTTTACAGTATCCTCACCCTGCCACCCCCACCAAGCCACGCCACGCCTACAGAACCGGTAGTAAAAAAAAATTGAATTCCACCACTGCTTCTGATCCATCACAGGGATGGGCCTGAATGCAGGATGGAAGAGGCAGTAGAAAGCTAAGTGGATCTGGTTGTGGTAGGGAGAGGAAAGGGTCCACACACCGCAGTGGACCTAGCTAACAGATGTTTTTCAGTCAATGGCAGGAAACAGGAAGAGCTTGGAGTCATTAAGCAAGGCTCGTTGTTTAATGACCCCAAAGACTTATGACAAAATTCCCAGGTTCACTCATGGTCCTAAGTCAAGGACTCCCTGTTATAAGGCATCCTTTATAAAATTCATGAATCCAAATCCCTAGGTATAAAAAGTAGCTTACTGAAAAAAGTGGAACACAGTATTACGGAATGAACAAAAAAGGCAACAGTCACACAAAGATGTGATCTTAGGCTTCAGAACTTGTTCAAAGCTCATTGCAGACAGAAGAGTTAGAGGAAGATGATCCTGATGTCATTTGAATTATGTCAGGCAAGACAACCTCCCTCCTCCTCCTCCTCCTCCTCCTCCTCCCCCTTTTCCTTAGCATTGAATTGAAATCATTTTATAAAATTTAGAACAGAACAAAAGCCATATTTTTTTCAGAACAGTGGATGCTTCAGGAATGATTTACTCCCAATCAAGAAAAATGCTCCATCTCTTGTCGGCTGATATGGGTCTAGCCAGCAAATCAGAAAATTATTTAGTGAATGAATTTACTTTCCTAACTGCGGTGTGGTTTAATGGGAAATGTGCTGACTAATTTTCAGAGGTTGTACCATTGTTTTAAAAGGATTATGTGAGATAGGCATTTAAAAAAAAAATATGCCCAGTAGGAATACTCAGCATGGAAGCAACTAATTAGATGCTTAGAAAGTCATTGTTGCTCTGTCGTCCTTTTTACACACACACACACACACACACACACACACACACACACACACACCAAAAATGGATTTATCTCATACTGGTTTATAATGTAAGCCTGAGCATAGTGGGATTTCTACCAAATTCTGCAATCCTTAGATGATGGATCTGGATGAGAGATTTATGCTATAAGAGTTCTATAGCCTGCCTAGAGTTGTTATAAGCAATGAAGTTGTAATTGGACTGAGATACAAATGTCCATTTTTTTCAGACTCATGTTGGGCAAAGATGTTTTGAACATTAGACACCCTAGTAGGATAGAAAGCATGAATGCTTATCTCCTCAGACATCGTTAACTCTATTATGCTGTTACCAAGAATCTTAAACCCCCAAGCGATTTTAAGGAGGATGAAATGCCATGAAAATCTTAGCAGGCTTGAGAAAGCAACAAGGCTACAGACTGAGAGGGGTTTTTCCCCCCTCTGTTCTTCCACTGAGAAAGGGAATTTGAGACTGTCAATTAACAAATTAACTTTGTTAATAACTTTTCACAAAATGCCTTTCTGGCCTGGAAAGAAATATAACATTAGAAAGGCAGTAAAGAGATACATTAAGATAATTAGAGTGATGTTATTGTTTTTCTCTCCCCAGTTCATTTTAAATATCATGCCCCAGTAAAACTTCAAAGAAAGGAGTTCAAAATTTGATGTTGAATGAAGCTTATAGAACAGAACAACGTAGTTTCAGTGACATCTATTGTTCTGCTATGCTCTTCTCTTTGCCATTGAAGGCAATATATAATGCTTTCCTCCAGCCCCTAGATGAGGGGTCCCCAACTTATGGTCCAAGGCCTGCTACACGCACAACCCCACTCATGCAAAATGCAGGCAGCAGCACTCCCAGCCCCACTCATGTGACCAGCAGGTGGTGGCACTGAGAGCCCCACTTGCATGAGCTACTCACAAAAATGAAGCTGTGCACATGCATGCCAGCCCCTCACACAAAACCATCCCCTCTTCTCCCCCTCTACAATGGGCCACCAATCTGGAAAGATTGAAGAACACTGCCCTAGATGGTAGTAGGGAGTAACTCCAAACCAGGGGTGGGTTGCTGCCGGTTCCACCACAAATCCGCGAAGCCCTTATCCATGGAGATATAAGCATGAAGACTAATTCGTGCCGTTCAAAGCGCTAAAGAAAAACGCGACCCTACCGCAATGACATAATCGCGGAGGGCAAATCCGCGCATTCCCAAGCACTCAGTACCCTAAACCTAACCCTAAACCTAACCCTAACCCTAACCCTAAACCTAACCCTAAAATAAAACCCTAAACCTAATCCTAACCCTTACCTTAATTGAAATCGGCTTTCTGCCGCGGCGTCGTTTTAAAGAGCCCTTCTGTTGCCGCGCTGTTGTCGCGGCGGTGATGACACGCGGTGATGATGTCGTGGCTTTAGCGACGCGATTTTATCACCGCTATTTTGACGAGCGCAGTTTTGTCGTGCCACGGTTGCTGCCGGCATTACTGCCGGTTCGGCGTGCAAAAATACGTGCATTTGCACCTAAAAAGGTCTGTCCATGCACACGATGTTAGAAAAGGGGGAAAATTAAATTTATGCAGTGAAGATTTTTCTGTACAAGTGCAGAACCGAAAATCAAGATGGCACCACCGCCAATAGAACCAGTTCGTGGGCGTGGCAGGCTGAGTTACTACTTACTCGGCCGAACCAAGCCAAACCAGTGGGAACCCACCTCTGCCCCAAACCCATTTAGAGACTGCCATGCAACATGCAATAGGAACTCCATGAATTTTAAGACAGAAGAGGCATATAGGCAAGCAATGGCCTCCTTATACAGTGAATAGAAGAAAGATTTCTTGGTAAACCCACAATAATCTCTACTATGATTAGAAGATATCCTACAAGATTTTATTTGTTTTCTTTTATTTATTAGCTTTTCAGACATGTACAAGATAGCAGGTATAAGTATGAACATGGACATGAACAAAGGAAATGAGTACAAATAAATGGGGACAGTAGGACAGGGATGACACGCTGGTGTGATTATACACGCCCCCTTTACAGACCTCTTAGGAATGGGATGAGGGCCATGGTAGACAGTTTAAGGTTGAAGCTGTGAGGGTTAGAGGATGTAACAACGGAGTCGGCTAGAGCATTCCAGGCATTGACCACTCTGTTGCTGAAGTCGTATTTTCTGCAATAGAGTTTGGAGCAGCTAACTTGATTTTGTATCGATTGTTTGTCCGTGTATTATTAAGGTTGAAGCTGAAGAAGTCACTGACAGGTAAGATGTTGTAGCAGACCATTTTGTGTACTATGCTTAGGTCCGACCGCAGGTGGTGCAGTTCCAGATTGTCTAAGCTCAAAATTTCGAGCCTGGTGGCATAGGGAATTCTATTGTGAGTAGAGGAGTGGAGTATTCTTCTCATGAAATACCTCTGTACCCGCTCGATTGTATTAATGTCCGACTGTATGGATTCCAGGCAGACGAGCTGTATTCAAGAATTGGTCTGGCAAAAATGTTTGAACAATTCTGTCCCATGAGGTTAAGAACTGCTCACTGAATGGGTTTTGCCAACAAGCATTGCTTGGAGCAGCTCTCTTTGGCTAAGAAAGCATCAGTGCTGACTGGGAAATTAGCATCTGATGATGGCTTAGCTCTGTGTTGCTGCTCAGTAGAAAACTAATGGAAAAGACAATCCAGATGACTACTGTATAGGCATTGTGAAAGGGTTGTAATAGTCACTGTGGGGGGGGGCAGCAGCAAGCTTGCTGCTTTAGCATTGAGCTCTGCAGGTTCAGCTCCATCTGACAGTTCTTATAAAGGATATCTTGTGATCAAAAGAAGCTTGGTGGAAAGTAATAGTCTGATCACAGTGCCAGCTTCAGAACTTTGAAGTGGAATTTGATGGCACTCTGAGCGTCTAGCTCAGAGCATCTGTTTCTCTTGGGGGAACACATTAATGTAGACATAGACAAAATTATTATAAACATAACTCTTGAGCCTTATGGGAAATAGGATTGATATCAACATGGGCTATGTATGCAGCATGATTCTGGAAACATCATACAAAGCCTTCATGATCTATAAAGCTACTGATCCCTGACCCATAAGACTGCCTGCTCTAAGCTATGCATAGCTATTTACTTTCTGGGTAAGAAATTTTATGTCCAGTAATCAAATGGGATTGAAATGAAAATATGCTGGAACTTCTACCACCATATGGATCAGCCACACCACTTCTGATTTAATTCTATGCATGCTGTGCTATGAAACAATAAAAAATAGAAATAACCCTTAGTGTAGTGAAATGCTGAATAGATTCTTTGAAATAATGGGATGGAAAAAGAAGTCATGGACCTTTCTGAATAAAATTATTGTTGATCTGATGGGTTCTTCTAAGTGTTATCTCCCAGTGACTTTGTTTCTCAGTCTTTTTCTCATCCATTAATGTCCTAATCAACATTCTTTGTGTCTGAATGTTTTATGGCTGAGCTAACACTTCACTTTTTCTAAATTGCTTTATCTAATGCCATTTTCTTTCTGTTTCAAGGACATCTGAGGTTGTGGATCCCAGCATCGGGACCTGGAATTGCAAGATGAACTGAATTACTTTATGATTCTTATAGTGTGAAAAGGTCTACTGATGGACTTTGAACCGCAACGATTTCTACAGATACCTGTCATTGCAGACCCCATTCTCCTAAATCCATATCCAACTAATAAGCAAGAGCTTATTCTTGAAATGAAGGAATTATGGATGTCTTTTGTTGACATGTATAGATGAGATTGTCCATTCCACTATCCCTTAGGTTTTCCTTAAAGGAATTTGAACTTTGCTTTTCATTGACCTGTCATGCATGTTCAAGCTGTACTGTTGCCTGGTGAACAGCTAGCCTAATTGTGCCATGCAGCCCTCACAATGGATACTTCCATCCCAAAGGACCAGGATAACTCTTGATTAGGATGAGTGTGAAAGTCTATAGATTTTGGATCTTGGATATCAACTATGCAAAGGAGATATAAATTCAATTGGACCATGGTTCAGCTTTCCATCAGTTAATTCCTAACTAGGCAGTAACACTTCTACAATAAGTTGAGAATGGGCCAGATATTTTACTCTCAGGAACTTGCTGTGGAGTTGGTGAATTGTCTTATGGATCCAGAGATGCTAGTCAGTCTCTAAGCGAAAGAACTTGTAATGTTGCCCAGAATAACTCTGTGATTCATATTACAGGACACAGAATAATACCCAAGTAAACTTTCTGCCAGTAGAACTGGCTTTACGGCCTAGTTAGCAAGCTGATGATTGATGACTCAGACATCTCTGAAGTACATCTTGAAATTCTACAGTATGACTATGAAAAACTTGCAGCTACGACCTGCAACTGTTTCTGCTGCAGGAAATGACTCAGAAAGGCATAAGGTTGGATCCAAGTGGGATGTTCCCCCCTCTCTTTCTCCCTCCTCCCCCCCTCTCTCTCCTAAATAATCTGGACAATTAAAACTGTGAGTTTGGGAAGAACACCTCCAAAGAATATGTTTCACAATATTTATCTTAACCTGGTAGTATTGGTTCAGTAATACTACCTTAGAGAATAAAATCACTCGTGTTTTATAATCATTACTCTTCTTTTAGGAGATTTGTTGATTTATTGATCTAACATTTTAAATAATATATTTCCTTCTCTCAGTCTCTCAAATACTCTCCCATTTCATCTATAGCATTGGGCGAAAAAGAGGATGACTTTATAAACCACAAATCAATGTTTGCTTTGGCAAGCATACATATTAAGGATTAGAAGAAAATCCATTAAAATGGTTTTGTTGATGTAACTGCAATTAGTGTGCCTCTCTGCTCTCTGTAGTTTCCCTACATCCATTCAAGAGGATCAAGGGAACTGTTGAGGCAGACACATTTTACATTACATTAAATTTCAGCTCAGAACTGCATTGTTACATCAGTGATATATCTGAACTGTTACTGTGATGTTTCCCTCTCTTGATATGAATTATCAATATTCTTTTCTTCTCCACAGAAGTATGGCACTTCTGATTTCATGCCATTTCTATGCTCTTCCAGCTCCCTTTTGTGCTATGGCCTTTAGGGAGAAATAGACCAGGTTGAAATTGTCTAGCTTGTCTTGTTGATTGTGGTAACTCAGCAGGAGTAGGAAATCATCTGCATTTCCAATTTTGTGAATAGGACAGCTAGCAGAAACTCTACCCCTTCGTCATCCATTTCACAGGATCATAATAGGTTGTTGCTTGATCTTGTCATTAAAATGTGTCAAATTTAGCTACCTAGACTTAATGGGAAACTTAATCTTTGAAGATTGTAAGGTAATTGATTGGAATTATTCAGCCACAGCATTTTGTCATTTTCACTGAATTGGGATGGGGCTGCATTTAGTCTCCAAGGAGGCTAACCAATAGATTATCTGATCACATGGCTTCTAGGCCATGGGTTTCAAATTTGATCATGTCACGTGAGGTATCACGACATATCATGATGTTTTTTGCCTTTGCAGAGTGGGGGTGGGTTTGGCCTGCACGTGACACCCCTATTCTAGGGTATTAACTTACATAAGGCAATTAAAGGAAATTCAATTCATAACCTTGGGCATGGAAAAATACGGGCATATTTTAGAGCAGTGTTTTTTCAACTTGGCAGGTTTAAGATGTGTGGTTTTAAATTCCCAGAATCCTGAGCTGGCTAGGGAACTCCGGGAGTTGAAATTCTGACATCTTAAAGTTCCCAAGTTTAAAAAACACTGGTTTAGAGGAAAGAAAAAGAAGTGTGATCCCATCACAATGATGTGTATGATTCTTGGAGCCATTTCAGTGGAGGCATGGGATAAGGAAAACATAAAACGGTTAAAAAGAGCAGCAGGCAACGGGAACTGGTTTAATTGCCCTAGAAATTAAACAATACATTTGCTGGCAATGAGAAAGATCAGATGTAAATGCATGTACATGAAGCAGTATCTTATTCTGTATACATAGCGTTGCTTTTTTAAAAATCCACTTTTTTGCTTCTGTTTGATGTTTCTCCTCAAGAAAAATTTGTTTCAAATTGCCAAATGCCTTCTATTCCCCACACAGCTGTATGAGTTCTCATCTTTCTCTTTCATCCTTAGGACTTCCTTCCTCTTCCTTCCTTACTTTTAAATTTTGACATACTCTCTTATTATAGCACTATTTCTGAAAACAAATCTTATCTTTCTTGCCCACTGAATATAGGTACTCTTTCTATCAGGGGTCTCCAACCTTGGCAACTTTAAGCCTGGTAGACTTCAACTCCCAGCATTCCCCAGCCATCAAAGGAATTCTGAGAATTGAAGTCCGCCAGGCTTAAAGTTGTCAAGGTTGGAGACCCCTGATAGAAAGAGTACCTATATTCAGTGGGCAAGAAAGATAAGATTTGTTTTCAGAAATAGTGCTATAATAAGAGAGTATGTCAAAATTTAAAAGTACTCTTGATCTCCAAAATAATTGAAAGTTACTCATGCAATGTTGTTTATTTGTTTGGGAAATGTGCTGGTATCTGATCAACTTCTTGATCCAAAGACAGTTGGTGAGGTACAATGAGTAAAGAATGGGCTTCTTTGTAACAGAAGCCCTTGTCAGATTGGCTTCTACTCTTTAATGGTTTCTCAAGAACCATTAAAACCTGGCTTTTCAGAAGAACCTTGAAATAGTGGACGGAGTGGACTGACATGGAGTGAAAGTTACAGCTGCTGCTTTCTTCTGTTGGTTATGAGAGTTTCTGGTTTAATGTTACGTTGTGGTTTATGAAGTTGTGGATGCTCCAACATTGGACGTTTTTAAGAAGATGTTGGATAACCATTTGTTTGAAGTGGTGTAGGGGGTTGGACTAGAAGACTTTCAAGGTCCCTTCCAACTCTGTTATTCATTTCTACATTGATTTTCCTTCACTCATATGAAGCAGAAAATAAATTTTCCATGAAGAACACGTTTCATACTTTCAGTCAGATGTCTCCAACAGTTTTTTTAGGGGAACAATGCATCAACTGCTAAAATGAAGGAGGAAAGGAACATAAAGCTGAACATTATTAAATGTCTCATTTCAATATCATATATCCAATGCAAAATACTTCACACATTTGTTATCTAGTTGGTATGGTTCTCTGATCCATACATAGCTGTGAATTATTTCATTTGCAAGTTCTTCCACAAGCACGATTTAACATTAAGAGCATCAACTTCCCTCTAGTTTGTTGCTAAACTGATCCAGATTATGTACAAAAAGTCTGTAATAAATTAAAGTTGAATGTATTAGACTTTTTCTCTACAATGCAATCCTGTGCATATATAATCCAAACTAAAACTTCCTGATTTCAGTAGAGTTCCATTGGTTAGAAAAATATGACATCTCATTGGGAACAGACTAATCTCTTGTTTTGAGATAAGAATTTTTAAAAGGCTAACCATCTTAAGGTTTATTTATTTATTTACAAAATTTATATGGGCAGCTCACTCATGGTGACTCCAGAAATAAAACTCTAGATACAAAATCCAAAAGCCCTCTACATACAAACACACACAGAAAGAAAGAGGGGTCCCTAGGATCACTGGCAAATCCATGTCTTCAGGGCCTATCAAGAGTATAAAGGTAGGAACAATCTTATCTCCACAAAGATGATCTTCCACTGGGAGGGATCCACCACAGAGAAGTGCCTTCTTCTTTTATGGACTTTTGTGGAAAAGAAAAAAATATTTAAGAAAACAGCTACCATATGATAATTTTATAGTTTTTTTTTCTTCTTGAGGTCTGGATACTCTCAGGCATTAAATCATAACAATATGGAGCATATAAATAAAACAGTGCTTTTTTGAACTTCAAAAAAACAATGACTACATTAACTAGAAACGTAGAAGAACTGAAGATAAACAACAAGATGATAAAAGTTGATGGCAGTTTCAAACAAAGATTTAATTGCTCTGCTTCTCGGGCATAGATGAATATAAATCCTCAATCTTAGAATCTTAAAAAGGGATCCACCAAAGTTCTTCCTATCTCTTATTCTCCAGTAATATCATAGCAACGGTGCTACTCAGTACTTTTAATGTTCTTTATGTACACTGATAAATTTATTCTGTCACTGAAACAAACGCAGAAATAGTCTTTAATAACAATCATTCTTATGGGCTATTATAATAGTATAGTATAGTATAGTATAGTATAGTATAGTATAGTATAGTATAGTATAGTATAGTATAGTATAGTATAGTATAGTATAGTATAATCAGTCCTTGATCTATTGAGCCCAAAATTTATGTTGTTAACTTAGACATATGAGTTTTGCCCAGTTTTATGACTTTTCTTGCCACAGTTGTTAAGTGAATCATTGCAGTTGATATGTTAGTAACAAAATTGTTAAGTCAATGTGGCTTCCACATTGACTGCTTGTCAGAAGGTTGCAAAATGTGATCACATGACCCTGGGACATAGCAAAGGTCATAAATATGACCAGTGGTGGGATTCCAAAAATTTTACTACCGGTTCTGTGAGCGTGGCTTGGTGCGCGTGGTAGGGAAAGGATACTGTAAAATCTCCATTCCTTCCCCACTCCAGGGGAAAGTTACTGCAAAATCTCCATTTCCTCCTGATCAGATGGGACTCAGGAGGCAGAGAATAGAGGGGGGCGGGCCAGCTAGAGGTGGCATTTACTGGTTCTCCAAACTACTCAAAATTTCTGCTACCGGTTCTCCAGAACTGGTCAGAACCTGCTGAATACCACCTCTGAGTATGATCCAGTTGCCAGCATCTGAATCTTGTTCACATGATCATGGGGATCAGAGGTGAGTCCCTGCTGGCATTACTGCCGGTTCGGCCCGCATGTGCATTTGCACCTTAAAAGGTCTGTGCATGTGCACATTAGAAAAGGGAAAAAAATTAAATTTTTGCAATGAAGATTGTTCTGTACATACGCAGAACCAAAAATCAAGATGGCGCCGCCGCTGATAGAACCAGTTCAGGGGCGTGGCAGTCTGAGTTACTACCTACTCGGCCGAACCAGTCCGAACCCACCTCTGATTGGGATGCTGCAAAGATCATTAACTATGAAAAAATATCATAAGTCACATTTTTCATATGGTAGATAAAAAGGAAAGAGGAAAACTTTGTCATCCCCAAACTTCTACAATTTGTATTCTCTCCTAATAAGCAACATTTAATTGTTCAAAGGTTAGCTTTCCCTAGAGCAAAAACATAAGCTGGAAACTAAGATTTTATTTTCCCAGTTTATCTTAGGCATGTTCTTGAGCATGTGAATGTTTGTGGATTAGACATCGCCAGTGTCAGTCTTCAGACTGACTTAGTAGTAGTGTCAGCATTGCAGGTGTGATTTAAAAAATACTGAGTCAAATGGACCATTTGTCTAGGTTTAGCACTGTGATCCTTAGTATTCTTAATTGGCTGATTTTACATTGACATCTCAGCTCTGCCATCACTTGACAAGTCCTAAGATGTTAGGTGTTATTTGATCCAATTGCATTTCAAGTTGGCAAAGCAAACAATACACAGGATAATGCTGAAGACAGTAAAAAATATATCCATGAATATATTCTTTTCCAAACAGAGAGATAACATGCAGAGTATCTGCAACAATGACAAAAGGAGTAGTCTTGCTTATAATGATTGCAACGCTCTCTTATGGGAAAAAAAACATAGATTCTTGCATAAATCTGATCCCTATATAGCTAAACTGGAGAGTTTTTATTTAATAAGCACAGGAAATGAATGCATTCTCCCACTAGTGTGGCCTAAGGAAAGCAATTGCTCACATCTGCATATTTTATATTACACCCATTAGAAAACCTAGGCAGTAAATGCCTTTTCTCAGAATCTAACAAAGACATTGGATCTAATATTTAAAAGTATATATTTAACACATAGCTCAAGCTGCCAACAAATTTTTCTTGACACATTTTCAGTAATTAACAACTCATGTGGAAAAAACCCAAGATCTATAGTTAGAAATATGGTGACACCTCAAAACATTTTTAGTCTTATAAAATAAATTAAGTGTAATGGATATGACCCCAGTTACACTTTACAGTAAAGAAACTGATAAAGACTACCAGTTTCCTTCGTATTTCCCCAAAGGCTTTTAAAATTGTCAGAATATTACAAAAGGAATCAAGTGGCCTTGGGAGAAAAGCTCCTAGGATTATATGTAGAAACCTTTTATGTTTGTTCTTTCTTAAGAAAGATAAAACACCTATATTTAGAGTATGAGCTCTGCAAAGAAACTTGTGACAAGCAAATCTGGTCAAGATAGACACAAATCATCAGATCTTGATAGCATTCCATGAGCATCCATAAAGACCTGAGTTAGGAAATCACTGAGTTCCTAGCACAAATGTACAACTTGTTCTTCAAATAGGGCTAAGTTGGAAGGAAGCAATATTAGAGCCATTTTTAAAAAGTGACCCAGAAAAGATCTGAGAAATTATAGGCTGGACAGCAAATTAGTAGAAATGATAGCCAAGGAAAAATAGCTAAAAAGATAAAGGAACAAACCAGATTGAATGAAAATCAGCATGTACAGTATTCTGCCCCAGGTAAAATTCTGCTTCAACAAATTTCAGAGGTTTTTCAGAAGATTAATAATCACATCTTCATTGGGAGAAAATGTCACAATTGTGAGGGAAAGATCTACCTTTTTAAGAACTTTTAGCTGGTTAGGAAACAGAAAACAGGCAATTTTCTCAATAGAGCATTCAGTGGTATCCATCAAGGATTTGTATCAGTCCTTTGAGTTGGTCATAAATGACTATTACTTAAGGGAAAGAAGTGAACTGGCCAAATTGATAGATGATTCTAATTTAATCAGGCTGGATTTCAAGTGTATTTTGAAAATGTGAACAGCACGAAGGATCATTTTATCCTTGATGGAAGATAAAAAGCAAAAAAGCCAGAAAATTTTGGACTCAATCACACGAACTGAATCAGAAGATTTTAAAGATGAATATACAATTAAAGTGAGTGGGAGGGGGGGGGGTTGGAACTTGTGGACAAGCAGTTGGGAAAAAGTCATGGAACTTTGTTGTTGTTGTTTTTTACATGATTAACTGCATGAAGATTATTATAGCAGGCACAAAAATAGAAAGATTTGCTATTAAACGCAATGAAGGAATAATTGGTGAAAATGATGTAATTTGTTGAGCTAGATAAACTGACCGTATCAGAAAAAATAAATATCTACATTTATTGCTGACTGGTATCTCTTCACAGGCGTTTTTGTAAAACAAAAATGTTCTATGATGTATGGGCTTGATGATTAAACAAAATAGATTATAGAAAAAGAGGAGTATATTATTATCATAGTGTAAGAGGTAAACCTATAGTAATACGTAAAACTGCTATTAAGAAAATTAAAAGCTACTTTATATTTTTTTTAACTTCTTTTCTATTTTTCTTCATTTTTCTTCTTTTTCTTTTTTTTTTTTTGCCCTATAACATGCTTTGAAATGCCAGTTTCAGGGAAATGATGATGAGGGAGGAATAGGAGTATCTCTTGTTCATAAGCACCTCAGAAAACTAGTGAAGTACTGTCAGAGCAAAATTCTGGATTAAGACAGGCCTTGGCTCTTAAGAGTATGTGTTATGCCTGCACTTAAAAGCCTCTTCCAGAGAAATGGTGCAGCCTTCCAATTGCAGGCAGCTATGTTTATTTATTTATTTTTATCCTTCCTTTATAACGTTTATATATAATTCAATATTCCTTCCTATTCCTTTTTTTCTCTACAATAACAGCCCTGCAAGATGAGTTGGCTTAAGAGAGAATGACTGGCCTAAAATAACCTAGCAGGCTTTTATGCCTAAGGTAGAAGTCAAACTCAAAGCCTCCTGGTTTCTAGCCTGGTGCCTTAACCACTAGACCAGGGTTCGGCAACTTTAAACACAAGAACCATTTGGACTCATCTCCCACAGAAATGAAAACCCTGGAACCCTGCCACAAAATCCTTTTGACATCTAAAATGAAGATAGCACTGCATATATTACTTTTTTACCTTTATGCTATGCATAAAACAACTATAGTGTGTCGCATTTATGAAATCAATGAACTGCTACAGAGAAAAGTTTTTTTTTATTTCTGCATGCAATGAAAACATTTTGAACTCTGAAAAGAAAGATGGGTCAAAAACCTCAATAAAATGTGTGCCGGTGGGTATTGCACATTGGCAGTTGTAATGCATATTTTGATCAACAGGGAGCCACAGCAGAGGGATGAAAGAGCCACATGCAGCTCCAGACAAATTGGCCCTCGGAGCTATTCTCCTCATTGATGAATGAAGGAAAATGAAGTTACATAGTATGTTGGGGTGGGGTTCTTCTGTTTTTGTGTTGTTACCTCAGAAAGCCAAAGCTGGCTCTAGATTCTGCCTCAGATTACCTTTCCAATAAGCAACTAAGTTGGATGATCATTTAAAAGCAGTTTATTAGGGTACCCTGATAAAGTGGGTCTCTCTAAGAAAAAGGAAGAGAAAGAACCTTGAACCCCGTATTTCCCTTCTTTTTATAGTTAACCCAACAAAGAAAATGCAAGAGGAAAGTTGTTTGGACAGAATAAAAGTAACCTCCCCTTTGCATAGGAAATCAGTCACATGTAGTCAAACATGTATATCACACATCAGTGGTGGGTTTCAAAAATTGTTCGAACCTACTCTGTGGGTGTGGCCTCCTTTGTGGGAGTGGCTTGCCACCCATGTGACCAGATGGGAGTGGCTTGCTGCCCATGTGACCGGATATGAAGATGCCGACGACACTTGTCAGAACCACCTTAAATTACCTCACACACAGCACTGGCATGCATAAGAATATGATGTAAACTTGTTTTTTAAAAGGCATCTTTGGTTTGCGTTAAAACAACTTCAACACCCGCAATGTTCTGATTGCACCACAAATGCAGTAGTCATCCTTACCTTTCACAGAGGCACTGAGTTTTATAAATATGAGCATGATAGTGTAGAATAATCATATCCAAGGACTAGTGGTGGGTTTCAAAAAAATTTGGAACCTCTTCTGTAGGTGTGGCCTGCTTTCTGGGTCCACTGGTGGAACCTCTTCTAACCAGTTCGGTAGATTTGATGAACTGGTTCTACCGAATAGGTGCGAACTGGTAGGAACCCACCTCTGTCACACATGTACATTAAAATGAGGTCTGGCATCAGAATGGGCGTAATTGTAAGGAAAAATGTTTAGAGTTCACAAAAGAGATAAGCCAGATCCCAAGTTGTACTAACAAACTTTTCTTCTCTGGAGATAGTCTCCACCTTGTTTATCAGTTTAGGAATGTTAAAAGCTGATAAATCTGAACATCACTTTAAAAGACAGAATATCAATCAGATTAACATACAAAATTACGAAATCCATGTTAATTGTCCCTCACCTCTCTCCTTTTTTCTTCAGGGTCTTGTTAAGGGATAGGCAATATCCTGGCATTTCCAGGCTGACATAGGCAAACAATTCACACCGTGAAATAGAACTTGTTCAATCCAACTTATTAACTGTCTCTCTTCTGTGGGGCCACAGACAGTTTTTTAAAAAATGGTTAATGTTGACCAATAAATCTTTTTATAAAAAGATGTAACAGTGCAGGCTATAATCTAAGAAACAGATGAAGAATTGCAAGTTCCAGTGATGAAATAAATTGCCCCATCAATGCCTTAATCTTATTTCATTAATATTTGATTTGTAGCAATCATTGAAAATAAATGTTGCCCCAGTCCAATGATTCTAAAATTCCTATGGGTATTTTAAAATACCCATAGCTCAACTTCCACTTTTTCATTAAAGTGTCATTATTTTGGCATTACTGCAAGTCATACTCTTGAATACTTCCATCAGAAAACATTGTATAGCTTTAAAGTTTGTGTGATGTTTCATAGTTTTGTAACTGTGTAAGATTTCAGATTTTGCACTCTAAGCTCATACTTTATACAAAAAAAGTGGCATTTCTGGGAATTATCTGGAGTGAACTGATTGACTGGGCTGTGATGGAGTGAAGTTGGGAAAAGTATCCGCAGCCAGGCAGAAATGCTTCTCACCCTATTTCCCTCCCTCACTTATTCATTCAATCATTGGCTCACAATTTTACTCACAAGCATCCAAACCAGTTATTCCAGCTGCCTGTGATAACTGAACCACCCTCTGATGTGATGTCCAGAGACAGCATCCTCCTCCCAGGTTCTTAGCTTACAAAAGCAAATGCTGAAAGGTGGGAGGGGTGTGGATGAGGAAAGGTGATAAACAGAGAGCACACACATGGGGAAGCAAAGGCAACTGGAATGTACCAGCTGTTATAAGCAAGCAAGAGGACTATCATTCAACTGCCAGGACTGCTAGTTAAGATAAAGAGCAAGTTGGTCTCCCATCAAGTCCAGATCAACCTGAACCTTTGCTGGGAACTTGGTAGCAATTAGAAGAAGACAACCAAACTGAAGCAACATCTTGTAGCATCTAGAATAAGAATTTTTAGCAGCAGGTGGAGGTTGTATGCGATTGTCCCTCTATAGAAAGTGGTAAGGACAGGGGAAGGACGATGTACTTTTCTCATGTGACACAGAAAATGCAGGTGCTGCTGCACCCATTTCACCAGTATGTTGATGTTGAGCAACCAAGATAGCCTACTGGTTTGCTGCACACCCAGGAACCTGATGCTGCTAAGAACCTCCACAGGTGAATCATTAGTACACAGAAGTGTATGGCTGTGCCTCCTTCTTTGAAATCGACAATGATCTCTTTAGTTGTTCCAAAGTTTAAAACAAGGCTGTTTTTATTACACCATTTCACCAAACCTTCTACCTCCTTGTGGCAAGGACCCTCACTGTCATCCTGAACAAGGCCCACTACTGTTGTATCATCCACATATGTTACAATATGATTGGTGCCAAACCGTGCACAATAGTCATTGGTCAACAGGGTGAATCAAGTGACCCGACAAAAGTGGCCACGACAAAAGCGCACTGACAAAACCATATCGCTAAAACCACGACGTCATCACCGCACCGACAATAGCGCACCGACAACAGCGCACCGACAGAAGGGCGCTTTACAACAGCGCAGCGACAGAAAGCTGATTTAAGTTAAGGTAAGGGTTAGGGTTAGGGTTAGGTTTAGGGTTAGGTTTAGGTTTAGGGTTAGGTTTAGGGTTAGGGTTAGGGTTAGGGTTAGGGTTAGGGTTAGCGTTAGGTTTAGGGTTAGCGTTAGCGTTACGTTTAGGGTTAGGTTTAGTTTTACATTTTCTTTTTTTTATATATATATATATTAAATGTTTTATTCATTTTCATTTTCAATTTTGTACATTCACTTATATACGGGATATTTGCAATAATAATAATATAATAGTAAGGAAAAAAAAAACCCAACCTAAACACAACTCATAAACCCAACCTATCACTTTCATACACCCCTTCTTCTCCCCCTCCAACTTTCCTTTCTCCCTCCAACGATCACCCCTCCTACTTCCCTTTCCCCTCCTATCTTCCTTTCTTGCCTTCCTCACCCTCCTTCCCCTCTCATCCTCCTTACATTCCCCTCTTCCTCCCTCCTTACTTCTCCCTCTTCCTTTCCTCTACTTCTCACTATGGTGCATTTCTCTATTCCTTACGCCAAAAAGAAAAAAGAAAGGAAAAAAGCAATAAGAAAAAAAAAGAGAAAAATAAAAAGAAAAGATAAGGAACAACAGTATACAAGTGTATTCTTCTTATTCTATATATTGAAACTATATCTCCACCCACCCACCCACCCCCAATGAACCCCCCTCCCTAACCCCCTCCGACTTCCCAGGTCACACACCCGGCATAGTTCAGTACCATTCACCTTCAAAATATCTTATTAACAATAATAATGAAAATAAAATAAAAAAACACTCCGAAAAACAAAAAAAACAAAACAAAAAAGTAAATAAAAAAAATTGAAAAATCTTTTGCATTATGCTCAGCCTCCCATCATTCTTAAAATTTAAACAGTGTGAATCATTCCATTTATATTTTGTCCTCGTCCCTTACTTCTTTGATATTTACCCCCATCTTCCTGTAGACTCTCCAGATAGCTTTTCTTAACCTTATATTCAAATATTAGTTTATACAAAAATCAATTTATCTTCATGCTTTCGCTACTCATCTTCCTATCCTTCGTTTCATGTCTCCATTCCTCCCAAGCCCAAATTGCATAAGATTAGGATCTCGCTCTTCACTTTAAAATCCTGAGCTTTTTATGTTATACTTCAAACATGTAAATTCGTAAAATGTATGCCCAAAATCCATACCAGTTCGTTCAATCCCAAGATCCCTTCATCAATATCCCGCTCCACCTTCCTTTCTGCCCCACTCTTCCCAACTCCATTCATCCCAAACCGCAATTCAAATAAATCTTAGTCCCCGCTTTCCTCACAGAAAACACTTCATGCGCAGTTTGGATTGAAATTCAAATAAGTCTTGTAAAAGTCCCGTATAATATCTGTCTAGAATAAGCAATGCTTCTTTCCATTCCTCATCAGTACACAGCTTTGCCATTTCATACCAAACAGAAATCCTAAAGTTTTAATCGGTCCAAAAGCTTAGAAAGTATTTTAAAGACGTCGCTGGGTCTATATTCTTTACTCTTCTGCCCTTCCGGAAAGAAAAGGCAACCCTCTGCCTTATAACCACGTGTCCCGCTGCTTTGAGAATATGACTGAATCCTCAGTTTCCGCTCTTCTGCCTCTCCAGTAGGGGGAGAACAACTCCCTCCTTCTTGTAACCAAGTGACTTGCTGCTTATCTTTCCTTCACCTTGTCCTTCCGCGTTTCCAAGTGAGTCAAGAAGCCCCGCCTTCAGAGTTTTATAATAAAAGTCCCGAGCTTCCGAAACAGAATTAATACGAAATCTTTGATTTTCAAATGTAACTGTGATTCCAACTGGAGCTTCCCATTTATACTTTATTTGACGATTTCTAAGTTCTTGGGTTAAAAAAGTATAACCTCTCCTTGCTTGCAGCATCTGGAGCGGGATCTCTTTAAAGACAAACAAATCATGGCCATCGATTCGTAGCCTGTTATTGTAAAATTTTTGAGTAATCGCATTTCTGGATTCTCTTGTGAAAAAGTATATAATTATGTCTCTTGGAAGCTGTCGTTGCTCTGCTACACGCGAATTCTGGCGATAGATTTTTCGAATATTCCAATCAAAATTGAGTCCCGGACCTCCCACCGCTTGGCTGAAAGCTTCTACAAACGTCTGTTTCAAGTTCTCTCCTTTCTTTTCGGGCAGTCCTCTAACTCTTATTGCAGACGCCTTTCTGTTATAATTTATCATTGTAAGTTGTGTTTGAGTATCTGTAATCTCTTGTTGTAATGCTTGGATATTAGAAGTCAAATTAAAATTAGCCCCCTCCAAAGTTTCCAATTTCGTCTCCATTTCTTCAATATAATCTGTTAAAGTAGACGTGACTTCAAACATATTCGCATTTATCTGGGCAATTTTGGTCTGTATTTTATCGCATAAATCCAACACAAATTCTTTAATTTCTTTTCTAAAGTCATTAATTATTTGAAAGAGAAGCTCCTGTGTCAAAGAATCTCCAGTAGATGGCGTAGGAGACAAAGGCAGCGATTTGGTAACAAGTTCTTTAAGCACGAGGGGGGAGGATTTTTTTTGCCTGTTTAGACCTGGGAGACATTATAGATAAAATCTGAGAATAGACAGATAAACAGTGTCTTCAGCTGGTCAATTCTCCATAAATTATTTGTAGATTTTGCTCATTAATGAGTAGCGGTCTCCGGGGAAATAAAGCCAGTTAATTACGTCATCAATCACCAACACAGTAAAAACGCCATTTTGTATCCCAATTGCGCAGAGAAGTTCAAAGGAAGAACAAGGCTGGTGTTTAGATAGTTAAAAAAAAAAAACACATCACAGAAGTGAGACCCGCTCGTATTATCTTAAAAACAATTTATCATTGTCCTGAGTGTGGGAGTCGGCTGTCTAGGGCTGCAAAAAGGCAGCTGCGAAGAACTGGCTGGAGATAAGAGCTCAGTTACGCTGGAACTATTCTCTGTTCGCAGCCCAAAAAAAAAGGAAAAGGGCTGTGAACTACGAATAAATCCTAACACCTGAGCTTCTGCCTGTCCCTTTCTGCCAGAAAGGGATGATATCTATTGATCTTAATTAGATATACAAACCAGAACTTTAAGAGGGGCTCCGTTGAGCTCCTCGGCGACAGGCTCCTCCCACAGGAAGTCCGGTTAGGTTTAGTTTTACAGCGTGCTTCTGTCGCCGCGCTATTGTAGGTGCGATTCAGCGCTCATTCGTCGGAGTGCTTTAGAACTCGTGGTTTTGTCACCGCGGTTTAGTTGGGTGCGGTTTTGTCATTCGCCCTTTTGTCGGTTAACCGTGAATCATGGCAGTCTTAGGACACGCAGTCCTGAGGAGAACCTGTGCTCAAGTAAATGGTGTCAGAAATATTAGTTCCAACTCGCATATACTGGGGCTGGGGTCAATAAGAAAATCAAGAATCCAGTTGCACCAAGGAGTATTAAAGCCCAAAAGGCCCAGTTTGTCTACTTAGATGCTGAGGAGCGGTGGTATTCAGTGCTGAACTGAAGTCAACAAACAGAATTTGCACGTGAGTATTTCTTTCCTCTAAGTGTGCCAAGCTCAGATGGAGAACAGAAGAAATAGCATCCTCTGTATAGCGATTTGGATGGTAAGCAAACTGAAGTGAGTCAAATGCTGGAGGAGGAGGCTAGATACCATAATGTCCTTTATCAGCCTTTCAAAACATTTCATAATGATGGGTGTAAATGTAACTGGACAGTAATCATTGAATGCCGTAATTGTACTTTTTTGGCACTGGCAAAATAATGGCTGTTTTAAAACATGATGAGATGACTGCCTGCTGCAGTGAAAGATTGAAAATATCTGTAAGAAGACAAACCAACTCGTCTGCACATTCCCTAAGAACACAACCAGGGATATTATCTGGGCCTAACATCAAAGCTAAGCGCTTGCTCATCAGGATGGGGTACAGTTTTCCTCACAGGGAAGCTATTTGATGCCTCGAATATTCCAAAACATGTGTTCAGCTCATTTTAAAAGTCAGTGTCACCGTCACATCATGATGGAGCCGCCTTATAGTCTGTAATGGCCTGGATGCCTTGCCACAGATACCTGGTGTTCATTGGGTGCTGAAAAAAGTTCTGAACTTTCTGACAATTGGCCTGCTTTGCTCTTTTTATGGCATTTTTCAAATTGGCTCTGGCTGTCCCAAGTGTCAGCATATTGTCAGATTTGAAAGCCACATTCCGTGTTGTCAATGTCTTGCAAAACTCATATGGAATCCATAGGTTTTTTTTTATTAGCCCTCACAACATTTTTAAGGACACAGACATCCACAATGCACTTTTGAAAATAGGCACACAGAGTGGTAGCATCCTCCTCTACATTTATAATATGTTGGTTATCTGATGCCCCAACCCATGCACTCAAAGCAATCTTGTAATGCTTCTACAGCTCCCTCCACCCAAATCCTCACCTGCTTCACTGTTGGTTTCTCTCTGAGTAACTAAGGCTTATATGCAGGAATAAACAGCATTGAGAGATGGTCATTTTGCTTGATAAAAAAAGATTTCGTGTTTCTATCTCAGCTTCTGATTGGCAAAGATAAGAAATGAGAATGGAATATCTATGAATCCAAGTGAGCCTAGCTAAAATTAACTGCTCTTAAAATACCCTACTTTTACTCATAGACCTCATCTGTTCAGGTAGAGGCTTCAAGCTACTGACCTCTGCTATATCTTAATCCAGTCTTTCATAACTTGAATGGTCTTCAATTTCTGTCCTTCCTAATCCCAACCTAAATACATCCAAATTACAAGCATTGTCTACGTGTGCCAATGGCAAATTATGCTGCAGAAAAATAAAACAGAAGAGTAATTATATATTCATTGCTCTGTTTGCCACTAGAAAGAATTCATAACCACTCAGGAAGATTTAAATTCTTTTGATGTTCTACCTTTATCTTACTTTTCTGTTATGAATAAGAGATTAACCAAATTCTCTCTGGCAGCCTCCCTTTTTCATGATTTCCCGGCTTAAAAAAAAATCACAATAAACTGCCAACCGTCAAGCTGAACCTCCTGATAAGTCCTCTTATGTTTGTCTATCTGAGATGTTCTTAGTTCTTTCCCAAAAAACATTTCCCTTCAGCTCATATCTATGAAAATTTAAAGTTTTAACCCTTTTAAACTTCAGATTTTATACTGTGCATTTAGCACACATATAGAGATTGAAGTAACAACAGCCTGACAATATTTTTTAAAAGAACAATCCAAAGGAAAAATATACTCCAATTAGACTACAAAGTGCTGATGGCCTGCTACAGATGAAAAGTCTTCTGCTCAAACTATTACTAATCAGAAGAGAGCTTAAATATTAAGATTTCTCCAACTACATGGAGATTCCAGTGTCAGGGTTCTTTTGGCACAATCTCAAGACTCATGCAGATCAACAGCTAATGGAAATCATTTCTATAAAATAAAGTTTTTTTCTTCATAAAGTTCTAAACTGGCATTTGCTTTGTACCCTGTTGTCAATTACTATACTTTCCATATTCCCTTTCTAATAGTTACTTAGGCTGTCAGTCCCAAGCCAACATCTGTTAAATCTATGAGCAGGGCTGGTTGGCTGTTCCCTAAAATAATTTAAGATATGAGAAGTTATTTTCTTTTACATTCATCCTTTCCTGGTTTTGTTCTGAACATCTCCCCTTGCTGGTGCCTCTGCAATCACTGTGAACAGTTTATTAAACAAGATTAAAAGTAAAGTAGAATAAAATGTATTATGCCAAGGACAATTTCATGCACCCCTAAACCAATAAAAATCAATAAAACCAAGACAGAGATTGACTAGGGTGCACTAATGGATTGAAGAGGTCTTGGCTTTTGACAGCTTTGCTGCTACTATTCCTTGTTCTGCTTTGCTGCCAGCTTCACCTTTGCTTTTGGCTGCCTATGCACTTTTTTTGGTGCTGCCATCCTGACTTTTTCTCAACTACTGTTTCATTCATTCTTTCTTTTTTAAATCATTAAGGACTATTATTGCAGTAATAAAAAACTAAAAGAAAGAAAGAATAGAAAATATAAAGAGGAAGGAAGGAGGGAGGGCGGGAAGAGAGAGAGAGAGAGGGAGGGAGGGAGGGAGGGAGGGAGGGAGAGAGAGAGAGAGAGAGAGAGAGAGAGAGAGAGAGAGAGAGAGAGAGAGAGAGAGAGAGAGAGCGAGCCACCTTCATGGAGCCACCTTCAGTCCACCACTAATGTTTCTGATTTTTTAGCCAATCTCCTGCTAGCTAAGTCTCTACTTCCCTAATCAATATCACTGTTAGCTGGCATTCCTAGTCACTTTCTCCCCTGGATTTTTTTTGTACTGCCTTATTTGTACCTTATTATTATTATTATACAATTGTATCACAGCGGCCAGTTGTTTCGCCGGATTTGGCATTGGTTACTAGTCGGGCCCCACCCAGGGGCCTAGGACACCGTAATGTATTTTGGTAATATGCGTGCAGATCCAAGCAAAGCGGCTTTTTGCATTTGACTGATGGTGATTTTGTCAATTTTTAACTGTTTTAAATGTAATTCCAGTGCTTTTGGAATAGCACCAGTGTGCCAATTACCACTGGAATTACCACTGCTGGTTTGTGCCATAGTTGTTGAATTTCGATTTTTAAGTCCTGGTATTTTGCTATTTTTTCATGTTCCTTCTCGGCGACCCTGCTATCACCTGGTATTGCGATGTCTATGATTGTGACCTTATTTTTCTCAACCAATGTGATGTCTGGTGTATTATGCGCCAGTATTTTGTGTTTGTATACGGAAATCCCACAAGATCTTGACCATCTGATTTTCAGCGACTTTTTCAGGCTGATGTTCCCACCAGTTTGTTGCTGTTTTAATATTATTATTTTTGCACAAATTCCAATGGATCATTTGTGCTACTGAATTGTGCCACAATTTATAATCAGTCTGCACGATTTTTTTACAGCAGCTGAGTATGTGATCAACAGTTTCATCAGCTTCTTTGCAAAGTCTGCATTTGGCATCATCAGAGGATTTTTCGATTTTGGCCTTAATGGCATTTGTGCAGATAGCTTGTTCTTGCGCAGCCAGGATTAGTGACTCTGTTTCTTTCTTTAATGTACCTGTTGTTAACCATAACCAAGTTTGTTCACTGTCCACTTTATCTTTTATTTTTTCCAGAAATTGGCCATGCAGTGCTTTGTTCTGCCAACTCTCCATTCTTGATTTTATCACATCTTTTCTGTATTCTTGTTTCATCTGTTGGGCCTTCAGTAGATTTTTGTTCTTTACTTCGATTAATAGATGTTCTTGACTTTCTTTTAAATAATCAGCCAGTGCATGTTTTTCTTCTTCAACTGTTTGCTTCACTTGTAATAATCCTCTGCCACCTGATTTTCGGGGCAGATATAGTCTATCAGTATCACCACGTGGATGTAAACTGTAGTGCATTGTCATTAGTTTCCTGGTTTTTCGGTCCAAAAGGTCCAAATCAGCTTGTGTCCAGTTAACTATACCAGCTGTGTATCTTATAACTGGTATTGCCCAGGTATTTATGGCCTTGATTGTATTTCCACCATTCAATTTAGATTTCAAAATTTTCCTAACTCTGTTGGTGTACTCTCGCCTGACAATAGTTTTTACTTCTCCATGCTTGATATTATCCAACTTCAGAATGCCTAAGTATTTGCAGGCTTCATTTTCGTTGCATTTAATTAATTGGCCATTGGGCATTTCAATTCCCTCACATGCAGTGATTTTGCCTCTTTTTATGGATACAGTGGTGCATTTTTCCATGCCAAACTGCATTGAAATATCGGTGCTGAATACTTGGACTGTATTTGTCAATGATTGGATTTCTATTTCTGACTTTCCATAGAGTTTCAAATCATCCATATATAGTAAATGCGAAATTTTTTCAGCTTCTTTGGCTTTTTGGTAGCCTAATTTCATTTTTTTTTAAAGATTACTGATAGTGGGATCATTGCGATGATGAAGAGAAGAGGTGAAAGTGAATCACCCTGGAAAATTCCTCGCTTGATATTAACCATTCCGTAGATCTCATTCCCTACTGCCAACTCAGTTCTCCATTGTTTCATCGCCTTTTCAGTAAAGGATGTAATATTTTTGCTAATGCCAGTTGTTTCTAAGCATTTTATGATCCAACTATGTGGCAGTGAGTCAAATGCCTTTTTGTAATCTATCCAGACCATATTCAAGTTCGTTTTTCTGTTCTTACAATTTTCTAATATCATTTTATCAATTAGGAGCTGATCTTTTGTGCCCCTGCTCCTCCTTTTGTTGCCTTTTTGCTCTACTGGCAAGATGTTGTTTGATTCCAAATAATCCATCATGTTATCTGCAATAATGCCTGTGAGTAATTTGAAGGTTGTTGGTAAGCATGTTATTGGTCTGTAGTTTTCAGGTGTTGTTCCTTTAGTTGCATCTTTTTGAATCAAGTATGTTTTTCCAGTTGTCAATCATTCATCAATTTGGCCCTTTTGTAAAATTTCATTCAGTTGCCTGGCCAATATTGCATGTAAACTGGTCAGATATTTGAGCCAAAAACCATGTAATTGGTCCTTTCCAGGTAATGTCCAATTCTTTACCTTTTTTACTCGATTTTTGACCATCTCAGTTGTTATTTCCAATACTTGCATTTGTTCGTTGCCAATGCTTTTCTCAAAGTCATGTATCCACTTTGCTTCCTTATTGTAGTCCTTTGCATTTTCCCACAATTCTTTCCAGAATTCAACTGTGGCCTGCTTTTCTGGTTTTTCACTTTTGGTGTCACCATTCACATTAAGACTTTGATAAAAAACGCCATTGGTTTGATCGAAATTGCTGATTTTGTTTATATTGGATGATTCGTGCCTCATATCTTTCAATTTTTCTAGCTGTTGCTGTTATCTGCTGTTTTACAATCTCTACAGCTTTATTGATGTTTCTTGTATCCAATCTATACCTTCTGATTAGCCGATCTATGATTTTGTTGTGTTTAAGCCGTTGCTCATGCATGTTCTTTAAGTTACTAGCATCTGCCCTTAATTTTTTGACTTTTGGTTCTAATCGGATTTTCCACTTTGGCTTTGATGCTTTTTCTGTTGTGTGACTAGGTACTTTGATTTTAATGCCTAGTTCATTAGTGACTATTACAGCTGCGATTATTATTATTATTATTATTATTATTATTATTATTATTATTATTATTTTACCCAAAATTGTGGTAAGTTATTTGGGTAATGATACACTCTTCCATTACGGAATCACAAGAGAGATATCTAAATTGACTTAAAGTGTTTAACCTACACTGAGTAAAAAGGACTTTCTGATCAGTGTTTTTGGCTAATAAAGAAAAAAATATGGGAAGCATTGACTTAACCCATTTTCCTAATGTGTTCAATAATAAGCGGGTAGTCTAATTTTTCACTCCTTGTATCACTAGGTAAATGGGATTATGTGAGACAGCTTTTCTGTGAAACAAAGGAGAAATTCTTTCTATTCAGTTTTCTCAGTAGGATCTCAACTAATGAGATATTTTAGAGAGCAATGCTGTGCCCTGCCAACAAATAGGGGGTTGTCACTGTTACACAGTTGCTAAATGCCCTTTTTATTATGAACCCACCATGGGATACTAAGTAGTCATGGGCACATTTTTAACGAGTATCCATGATGCCACTAATTGTTTTTGCTTTGACAGGTTATTACTGCCATTTCTGTGTACGAATCTAACATTGTTTTGTACAAGTTATTCTTGCAATACTCCAGAGTACACAAATCACAGAGTGTGGCACAGACTAGCCAAGCCCATTTCAGTCTTAATATGTTGTAAAAAGATCAGTCCAGGAGATATGAAAAACAGAAGAAATTAGGTTAATTGAGTAAGTCATGGTTCATTTAATGACAGGTAAGTGTGTCGGGGAAATAGCCTGTGAAAAAAGAAAGAGGATTCAATTACTTGGTTGAAGATATTTGAAAGTGGCATTTCCCACATCTAATTCAAAATGTGCAGCTACAGCAGTGTCACAGGAATTCAGTTCTGTTCCAGTAACTGAAGCACTTGTCAAAAAACATTGACCTACTATTACTTTTTATCAAATCACTGCTAATAGGATTACCAGATTCATGATAGATTTGTCAGAAGCTGCTAAAATGTTATCAGTATAAAAGTCATCAACATAATGATTCCACAGATTAAACAGATGCTTTAATGGAAAAACATGCTTTACTTTCCTGTGACCTGACAGGCATTGCATCTCAATGCAGGACTCTGGGATTATTATATCAGATTTATTTCTATGCTTGTAACTATGATCATACATTGCGACATTATAGTATATCTTGACAGGAAGAAATCAAATATTAACCTCTTTAAAATCTATGGATCAGCACACAGCTGCCAAACCTCCACCGTGGGGAGGAGGAACCGACCAGGTGGTTCCGCCCCAGGCGACTTATGGACCCTTTAAGGTTCCAGACGGAGCTTGGGGTTATTCCCGATACTCTCGCCCACAGTTCGGCAGAGACCCTTGTTGCTGCCTGGAACTCGGCAGCATCAGAGTCTCTTGACCGGATTGCGCCACTACGGCCCCTCCGGGCCGGCAGATCCCGGAGGCCCCCTTGGTTTACCGAGGAGCTCCGGGAGATGAAGCGCCAGAGGAGACGCCTAGAGCACTTGTGGAGGTCCGATAGGTCCGAATCGAACCGAGCACTTCTGACAGCATGCACCAAGGAATACATCAGGGCATTAAGGACAACTAAAAAAATACACATTGCCACCTTGGTTGCGTCCGCCGAGTCCCGCCCAGCCGCCCTGTTTAGGATAACCCGCTCCCTCCTAAATAGGAGGGAGGCGGGGGACCCCTTACAGGGTAAGGCTGAGGAGTATGTCCAGTTCTTGGCGGACAAAGTTGCTCGGTTTCGGTCGGACCTGGACTCCACTCCCGCAGATCCAGCCGAGACACAAGGGAATAGCTTGGCAGACCATCTCTGGGTTGAGTTTCAGGATGTTGCCTCCGGGGATGTGGACAAGGCTATGCGAGCTGTGAGCGCCTCCACCTGTATACTGGACCCGTGTCCCTCCTGGCTGGTTGCCAACAGCAGTGAGGTGACACGAGGCTGGATCCATGTGGTTGTTATCGCTTCCCTTCGGGAGGGGCACTTCCCCGCCGCACTTAAAGCGGCGGTGGTGAGACCCCTCCTGAAGAAACCATCCTTGGATCCAGCCGTTCTTAATAACTATCGTCCAGTCTCCAACCTTCCCTTTGTTGGGAAGGTTGTTGAGAAGGTGGTGGCCTTCCAGCTTCAGCGTACCTTGGAGGAAGCTAACTATCTTGACCCCTTCCAGTCCGGCTTCAGGCCCGGTTACAGCACAGAAACCGCTTTGGTCGCATTGACCGATGATCTCTGGAGAGCCAGAGATGGAGGCCATGCGTCCATCCTGGTTCTCCTTGACCTCTCAGCGGCTTTCGATACCATCGACCATGGTATCCTTCTGCGACGACTGCGGGAGGTGGGAGTGGGAGGCACTGTTCTGCGGTGGTTCTCCTCCTACCTCTCGGACAGGTCACAGTCGGTGTTGGTGGGGGGGCAGAGATCGTCCCCGAGGCCCCTTATGGGGTGCCGCAGGGTTCGGTCTTATCCCCCCTACTATTCAACATATACATGAAACCGCTGGGCGAGATCATTCGGAGGCACGGGATAAAATACCATCAATACGCGGACGATACACAGCTGTATCTGTCCGCCCCGTGCCAACTCAATGAAGCGGTGGACGTGATGAACCGGGGTCTTGAGGCCGTTAAGGACTGGATGAGAGCTAACAAACTGGTACTCAACCCAGACAAGACCGAGTGGCTGTTGTGTTTCCCTCCCAACAATTTGGCCAACGTTCCATCAATCAGGCTGGGGGGTCAAAATTTATACCCCTCAGACAGGGTCCGCAACTTGGGAGTCCTCCTGGACCCACAGCTGACTTTTGACCACCATTTGTCAGCTGTGACCAGGGGGGCATTTGCCCAGGTTCGCCTGGTACGCCAATTGCGGCCCTACCTGAACCAGGAGGCTCTCACAACAGTCACTCGAGCCCTTGTGATCTCTAGGCTGGAATACTGCAATGTGCTCTACATGGGGCTGCCCTTGAAGAGCATCCAGCGACTTCAGCTAGTCCAGAATGCAGCCGCGCGAGTGATTGTGGGCGCACCGCGGTTCGCCCACATAACACCGATCCTCCGTGAGCTGCGCTGGCTACCTGTTGATCTCCGGGTGCGCTTCAAGGTGCTACTCACCATTCATAAAGCCCTTCATGGTAGTGGATCTGACTATTTGAGAGACCGCCTTCTGCCAATTACCTCCCTTCGTCCCATCAGATCGCATAGAGTAGGCCTCCTCCGAATTCCATCCGCCAGTCAGTGCCGACTGGCGACTAAGTGGAGGAGAGCCTTCTCGGTTGCAGCTCCGACGCTTTGGAACGATCTCCCCGTGGAGATTCGCACCCTCACCACCGTCCAGACCTTCCGCACAGCCCTCAAGATCTGGCTATCCCGTCAGGCCTGGGGATAAGATCCTAATCTCGCCCCGCCCGAATGCCGAATGAATGTTGTGTTTTATTGGTTATTTTTCTTTATTCACATTTCTTTTGTGTCCTGTCTTACACTCCCCTCCTATGAAATGTAAGCCGCCCTGAGTCCCCTTCGGGAAAAGGGCGGCCTATAAATGTCAATAAAATGACTAAAAATGACTAAAAAAAAAAAAAGCAAGGAAGCAAAGCTGGTAGAAGTTCTACCATGTATTAAACTGCCATCTGAAACTGATTTTCATTTATCCAGAAGACTCTTTACCAAAATTTATTGAGAAGTTACAAAATTCCACTAACGAATTATTTCTTATTTAGAACCAACTAGACAACCCCTGTCTCAATGGGTCATCATTTCAGAGATTCTTCCTTACATTAACAGATCTAAACACAATGAAACAGAAGTGATGTCTAACTTCCTGCTATTTTCCCCATTGAGGTTCCTTGTGGGAAGATAGCAGGAAGCATCAGAAATCATCCGTCCCTCCCTCTTCCTTCAGGGAAGTTCAGTTCAGGGGAGGTATGCAGGGGAGGCAGTGCAGGTGAAGGAGAGTGCGTGGAGGCGCGCAAGAAATGCTGCCTAGGTTGGGGAAGGAAAGCAGGGGGATGGAGCAGAGGTCATGGAAAGCACAAAGAAGGGTGGAACAAGTTGACAGAATGCACAGGGCGTTGACATAGACTGAGAAGATTCTACTGGGGGGGATCTTCCCTCCCTCTCTTCCTTCTTCTATTTCTTTCCCTTCTAGCAGGGGATTACAAGACTGACTGGGAAACTGTCACAGAATGTTGAATATGAAGATCATTTGACAACAGCGAAGGCACAGCAACAAAGCAGCAGCCAGTAGCACTGAAACATATATATAGTGTTACATTTTTGCTGATAAATAAATAAAGGGACACTAATATAGATCTATTTCAAGCTATTTAGCTGTCATCACCTAGCCATACCCTTGCTGGGATTCAAACTTGGGCTGCTTACATATTAGGCAGTTGTATTAACCTCTAAGCCACAAGTTCTCCTCCCTTTATCAGCTGAGCCAGTGAAGAGATTAAGTGTTTTTTCTGAGCACCTGGTTTACCCAAATATGGGAGGGAGCATACAACAAAATGGTTTGTCATATGAGCGATTGCCTGGAAGGTTCCTGAAGTGGGGCTGAAAGGCGAAAGGGAAGCAGTATTCTCCTTCCCATATTTGGGTAGACCGGGTGCTCGGAAACACACACACACACACACACACACACACACACACACACACACACGTACGCCCAAATATGGGAAGGAGAATACTGCTTCCTTTTCACCTTTCAGCCACACTCCAGGAACTTCTAGACAGAAAAACCATTTTGTGTTGCAGACAAGGGATGAGAGCTTGTGGCTTAGAGGTTAATATAATTAAGTATAAGTATAATCTTTATTGTCATTCTACTTAAATACAACGAAATTGGTTTTAACCTCACTGGTGCAAAATTATAACAGAAACAAAAAAAGAAAGAAAAAGAAAAAAACTACTTGTGCATGCAGTGATTGTTGTTGTATTTAAAAGTCTCGCAGCCCAAGGATAGAAACTTAAACCTGTTTGTTTGGCTGGCTATACTTTGATGTCTTCTGCCTGATGGTAGAAGTGCAAAGAGACACTGACCAGGGTGTGAATCATATCTGAGTATCTTCCTTACTCTGCTAAAGCAGCGAGATCTGGCGATATCATCCAGTGGTGTCAGAGGGCAACCAATGGTTTCTTGTGCCGAATTGATTTGATTTGATTTTGATTTGATTTAATGAATTTATAGGCCTCCCAATCCCAAAGGACTCCAGGCGGCTTACAGAATAAATTTTAAAAAGTAAAAAGTTAAAAAACGGAGGAAGAACAGATTAAAAAAAACCCACATCATGCACCCAGTCTAATTGGGGCTGGAGGTCAACAGCCCCAGGCCTGCCGGAATAGCCAGGTTTTAATAGCCTTTTGGAAGGCCATGAGAGTGGGTAGGGTGCAGATCTCTGGGGGTAGTTCATTCCATAGGGTTGGAGCAGCAACAGAGAAGGCCCTCGCCCAAGGGGCCGCCAGCTGACATTGTCTGGCTGATGGCACCTGGAGAAGGCCCACCCTGTGCGATCTTATCGGCCGTTGGGAGGTATGCGGCAGAAGACGGTCTTGCAGATATCCAGGTCCTAGGCCATGTAGGGCTTTAAAGGTAATGACCAGCACCTTGAATCGCGTTCGGAAACCGATAGGAAGCCAGTGCAGCTCGCGGAGGATAGGTGTAATGTGGGTGTACCTTGGTACACCCAGTATCGCTCGCGTGGCTGCATTCTGGACTAGTTGTAGTCTCCGAACACTTTTCAGGGGCAGCCCCATGTAGAGCGCATTACAGTAGTCAAGTCTTGAGGTGACGAGGGCGTGAGTGACCGTATGAAGTGCCTCCCGATCCAAATAGGGCCACAACTGGTGCACCAGGCGAACCTAGGCAAAGGCCCCCCTGGTCACAGCCGACGGGTGATGTTCTAACGTCAGCTGTGGATCCAGGATGACCCCCAAGTTGTGGACCCTCTCTGAGGGATGTAAATTTTCACCCACCCAGGCTTAGGGATGGACTATCTGGGCTGTCCTTGGGGGCAACATCCACAGCCACTCGGTCTTGGCAGGATTGAGTGCGAGTTTGTTCACTCCCATCCAGACCCTGACAGCTTCCAGGCACTGGCACATCACTTCCACCACTACGCTGAGCTGGCACGGGGTGGAGAGATACAACTGGGCATCATCCGCGTATTGATAGTATTTAATCCCGTGCCGACGAATGATCTTACCCAGTGGCTTCATGTAGATATTGAATAGGAAGGGGGGCAAGACCGAGCCCTGCGGCACCCCATATTTAAGAGGCCTAGGGGGTCAACCTTTGTCCTCCAACCAACACCAACTGCGACCTGTCGGAGAGGTAAGAGGAGAACCACCGTAGAACGGTGCCTCCCACTCCCACCTCTTCCAGCCATCGCAGAAGGATACCATGGTCGATGGTATCGAAGGCTGCTGAGAGGTCAAGGAGCACTAGGATAGAGGAATGTCCTCTATCCCTGGCCCGCCAGAGATCATCGGTCAGTGCGACCAAGGTGGTTTCGGTGCAGTATCCAGGCCTGAAACCAGACTGAAAGGGGTCTAGGTAATCTGTTTCATCCAAGGTCCGTCGGAGTTGTAGGACCACCACTTTCTCAACAACCTTCCCTAAAAAAGGGAGGTTGGAGACCAGACGATAGTTATTAAGAATGGCTGGGTCCAGAGAAGACTTCTTAAGGAGGGGTCTTACCACCGCTTCCTTCAGAGGTTGCGGGAAAGATCCCTCCTGCAAAGACGAGTTTGTAATCTTCTGGAGCCAGCCTTGTGTTACCTCCCTGCTGGTCGAAACCAGCTAGGAGGGACACAGATCCAGCAAACAGGTGGAGGCACTCATCGCTCCCATGGCCTTGTCCACTTCCTCAGGGGTGACAAGCTGGAACTCATTCCAGGAAATCTGAGCAAGACCCTCCCTCGGCATCTCCGCTAGTGCTGTCCAAATGGAGTCAAGGTCTGTCCGAATCTGAGTGATTTTGTCCGACAGAAACTGAGCAAATTCCTCAGCCCGTCCCTGTAAGGGTTCCCCCGTGTCCTCCCCCTTCAGGAGGGAGCGGGTTATCCTAAACAGGGAGGCTGGGCGGGATTCTGCGGACGCAATAAGAGCAGAAAAATGTGCACATTTTGCCACCCATATCGCCACTAAATAAATCCTAATAAAGGCTCTTAATAGTGTTTGGTCGGATTCAGAGTTGCTAGCCCTCCAACGTAGCTCTAGGCGTCTCTTTTGGCACTTCATCTCCCGGAGTTCCTCGGTAAACCAAGGTGCCCTCCTGGATCCACTGCTGCGGAGAGGCCGCAAAGGCACAATCCAATAGCTTCCGAAAGTCAAGCCTCAGCAGGAAGTGATCTGACCATGACAAGGGCAAGATCTCTATTCCCCTTAGTTCAAGATCACGTCTCCACTGCCCCAAGAGAAACAAGGTCGAGCGTGTGTCCCGCTCTATGAATCGGACCCTGAATTACCTGGGTCAAGTCCATGGTTGTCATGGAAGCCATGAATTCCTAAGCCCCATCAAAGTGTTCACCTAGAGATGGCAAGTTGAAGTCCCCCAGTACTATCAGTCTGGGGAACTCAACTGCCAACCCGGCTACTGACTCTAGGAGCTCAGGCAGTGCTGTTGTGATGCAGCTGGGAGGTAGGTACGTCAAAAACAAGCCCACTTGAGCCCCTAGGTCCAACTTCAAGAGCAGAGACTCACACCCTACAGTCTCTGGAGCAGGGATCCTGCGAGGAACTAATGATCCTCGGATAATAACTGCCACTCCCCCACCCCTTTTTCTGGTGTCGAGGTTGGTGGAGCACCTGGAACCCTTCTGGGCACATTTCTGAGAGGGGGACTCCTCCCTCATGGCCCAGCCAGGTTTCAATAATACATGCCAGGTCTGCTCCCTCGTCAAGTATTAAGTCCCGGACGAGGGGAGCTTTATGGATCACAGACTTGGCATTTAGCAGCAGCAACCTGAGACCAGGGCCCTGGCTTCTTTTGCCACCAGGTCCTTGAGTTGAGCTTACATGGCCGGAACAAGGGATCACTGTAATGCAGTGAGCCCTCCTTCCCCGGTAATGGCTAGCCCTGTGGCTCCCATCATACCTGCCCCTCCCGGTCGTGACTGAGATACTACGACCCGTCCCCTTCTCCCATGGCCCCCATTCTTCCCGGCAGGCCACATCTATCACTCATTCTAGGACGAGAGGTAGGTCTGGGCCCCCTTCCACTTCTGCTTATGCACTCAGTGGAGGGGGCACCAGGCTGCGCTCTCGGCCCTCTCATGTATGCTACACAAACACTCTTTCATACATACCCCACTGTAATCATTTAAAAACGTACAAAATACAGTAATATAATATATAAAAGTTAATTAAATTAAAAGTGGGTTCATTCATCTTCATTCACACCACACATGCTCCACCAGCAGAGATTACGCAGATCTTAAATTCCACCCAAGCAGATTCGCGCAGTATGGGAAGCCGGAACTAATGATGATGCAGGGGGGAGAGTTCCTCAATCCTTCTTCCCTCCTGTGGGTCCGGAAAAGTGCAGAGGGGGCCAGAGGGCCCAGAGTCTGAAATGGCTGGAGCGGTTGCAGGGGGGGAGTGTAGGGGCCAGTTAGAAGAGATGCTTAAGTTCATGCCCACGTCCCCACCGCTTCCCGTCGTTTCCTTCCGTGATCACTCTCTGTAGTGCCTTTCTGTCCACAGCTGTTAAACCAGCATACCATACTGTAATACAATATGTGAGGATACTTTCTATGGTGGACCACAGCCGATTGCAAGATTATACACTACCAGTGTAGAGATTATATAGAACCTGGGCTATTTTTATATATTAGGCAATATTTAAAAATAGCCCAGGTTCTATATAATCTCTACACTGGTAGTGTATAATCTTGCAATCGGCTGTGAATTTAAAAGATGATCAGCCTGAAAACCAAATAATATATCAGGCCTCTTTCTTGAACAATGCAATTAAACAATTTTATAGCGTTCTTTGAAAGAATGTCCTGCTCGCTTGTGTTTTTTTAAAGACAGAGATCCTTTTAACTTCTTCTAAAAGTGCTGCCATTGATGAGAGACTGTGCTATTTCATGTTGGGTTGACTCTGGCAAGCAAACCAGGACATGTCCAGCAGGTTATCATTCTTCCCCCAGTTGTTTGCCTATTCCCATTGTATGTCTCTATAGGCCTCATTCCCACACTCACCTGGACCTAAGCCAACACTGCCAGCTTCTTTCCAGGGAAAATTCTTTGTGGGATTGCTAGTAAGGGACCCGTCTTTAGGCTCTTCCTATACACTGCCTCTTTGCTAATAACAGCAGCATTTATTTTCTTTCTCAGTCACTCCAACTATACTGCTATGGTGCACTCTCGCTGAGAAATAGCTCTGATCCTTGATATTTCAGCATTTTAAATATTCATCCAAATAGAATTTTCAGAGTTTAAATAGAGGACTTGTCCAGAGGGAGCTGGATGAATAGTAAGCTTCCATAAATCCAATATGCCTTCTACAGTAGCTACAAGTTTTAGTTTTTAAGTTTTCCATAACAGGATTTTATTTTAAAAATGCATGAAATAAATGAACAAAAATGAAAACAGTAATAGGAAAACCTGAAACAACAACCCATGTTAAAAACCTGCAATACTAAAATAATCAATAAAGTAGGCATAATATTGGACCATATATGTGAAATACGAAGGTAGATGGAATGATTTTGCGCTATTGTATGGGCATTCTGTGGCAAATGAATGACAACACTGCAACAGAGGAAATAAAATCACTGAATATGAAAAATAAAAAAGCTATAGGAAATATATTGCTAGCAGGGAAAATACTACCATTAGGGAAAATGGGGCAGTGCTTCAAACAATTCAAACTATAAACTGCATAGTACTAAGGTATTGAAAAAATTCTGTACCATTATCCTTATTCAGTATCCCTTGAATAATTTATATTCAGTTAAAATAATTCAAAGCTATTCAATTATAGGCTTCAGCGGACTCTTCTTTTGTCTGATACAAGAGTCACACATCTCCAAAGCTATACATTGATTAAACAAATAAATATACTCGTTGTTAAGGACTTATTCCACAAGAAAGCATTAAGGATCGTGTTTCTACAAACATTCCATTTATGCTTGAAAGAAAGTGAGCTGAAATTACCCACTGGATTGCACACCGTGATTTTACAAGGATCAGAGCAAGTGATTATGAAATGTGGAACAAAAGTTTAATTGCTCTTGGCAAACTGTTTTAATTCTAAAGATATCGCTAAGATTCAATGAAGATAAGATCTTCAAAAACAGATAGGGAAGAAGTTTTAAGGGAAAAAAGGAAATTGCGAATTAATGTATAGAACCAAGGGTAGTTTGCAAAGATGGTAAAGTATAGAACCTGAGAGATTACCTGATAATTTGTAGTTTGGGTAATGAAATGTCTGCAAGAAAACAACCAAGCTCAGAGAGTCCCAAGGACTCCTCATTTCAGCCCTGAGCTACTAATATTTTCCTTTATAAGTATAGAACAATATAGTGAAAGTTGAGATAAACTAGGTTTAGTTGCATTTCCTTTGCTTTTTTCTTATCTTCTCCCAAGATTCTTTTGTTTAGTGTTTCTTATTCTTTTTCCGCACTTTGAAAAGAAATAGAATGCTGGGTATATATAGATGTAGGTATAAATATATGCTATTTTAGATCTATTGTTTTGAACATACTGTATATACTCGAGTATAAGCCTAGTTTTTCAGCCCACTTTTTGGGCTGAAAAAAGCCGCCTCGGCTTATACTCGAGTCAGTGAAAAATTTGCCCGAAATGGAGGAGAAAAAGGGGCGGGGCCATGCCGCTGGGTGACACTCGTGAATGGCCCAGTGCCCCTGTGAGTTTCCCCTCCCTCTGTGTCAGTTTGCCGCGCAGCGCGCACCGCACCATCCCCCCTCCTCACGTTCTAATGTAATGCAGGGCTGTCTTACGATTCCCCTTCCTCCCCCTCCTGCCGCTCTGCAACGATGTCCCACCTCCTCCTTGTTATGGCAAGCAGCCACATAGCGATGTCCCACCTCCTCTGGTACAGTGATCCAATGATAGGAATCACTGTGCCGTGTGTCATAGGAGGCGGGACATCGCTCCCGCAGCTGCACGGGACATCATCATCACAGCGGGACATCAGCATCATGAGGTGAGTGAAGTATTTCATTGAATACACCGCTAGTTTACTGTTTTTCTTTGAAATATATATTCAAAAACATTATTGGTATCTATTTTTATTTTTGAAATTTACCGGTAGCTGCTGCATTTCCCACCCTAGGCTTATACTCGAGTCAATAACTTTTCCAGTTTTTTGTGGTAAAATTAGGTGCCTCGGCTTATATTCGGGTCGGCCTATACTCGAGTATATACGGTACATTGCAATCACTGGACCAAATAAGTCAGGAGGAATATGCACATATCTTTATTTGAAAACCTTGTTTTTGATTAACAAAATATAGCAAATGTTTGCAATTTCTTAATTTTAAAAAAGTAAAGAGTTTAGTCTGTTTTTAATCTATAACAATACACACAATATTTAGTGTGTTTAGGAAACTTACATCATCAGTATTATAGAGGTGAAAATATAGTAGTTTTCACAACCACTCAAATTCATATCTCATATGATTTTACTTTCTATTTCTAGGTCTGTTTCGTATTATAATAAACAAGCATTTCTGAAAGTTAATGTAAAGAATATGGTTCCTACAGAATGGTTTTAATTAAACTCTGAATACATCATTTTTATTTCATGTTAGAACCTAATAACTTGTTTCAATGTGTTTTATTCCTATTCATGTCTCTCCATTATTTTCTTTTTGTATCCAGAAAGGAATTACTATAATATATGGACATTATATTAGAAATAAAGAATATATGACAGATGAGGACACATGGAGAGAATGGAGGCTTTTAGTGAGCTCAATTATCACATCACTCTAGACATGTATACCATGCTGGCATGGTCCAACAAGCAAGGAATTTTGAAATATAGAAGCATCCGCAGGTTATACCTTCTGCTAGTTGGTCTTTTCTTTCTTCCTTCTCCGTATATATAGCAATTTTACATGACTATATTTAAAGATCAACAAATGTCAGTCTTTCCTGCCAATTCATTCAGAGAGCTATTATGTCCCCCAAAAGATCCTAAAATCAATGATACGTTTGAGCCTGACATTCTGAAAAGGGAAATGAAATGGCCTCAGAAAATATTGCTGATAACAAAGCTGTAGGAGATGATGAAATATCAATGTAACTGATTAAAATTTCACAAGATAAAGGCATTAAATTGCTGCATGTGGTTTGTAAATAAAGCATGGAAGACACAGCAGTGGCCAAAGTCTGGAAAAGGCATGTTTTTATATGACTCCGCCAAAGCAGTGCTAAGGAATGCTCAAGTAAAACAATCACAGTTATTTCACATGCTATTAAGAATGGTCAAAATTTTTACAAAGCAGATTCAGCAAAAGATGGAGTGAAAACTCTGTACAAGCCAGATTCAGAGGAGACTGACAATTTTAAGGCCTGGGGATTCCTTAAAAAATCTTTCTTTTTGCTTTATTTGCTGCCAGTTCAACCATTTTGGGTCATGTATCCATATATACAAAAGGGATGAAGCTCCCACAATGATGACATGACACTATTTTTGTTATTTTGCCCCCCAACTTTGACATGCCCACCACCTAATGTCACTGCTTATTTAATCTCTTGTTGCTAAATCCTGGTGTAATGCTTTGTAATGAAAAAAAGGCACTGTGACTGCTAGCTATGTATACAAGATTTTATCCTTCTAAGCTCAAAAATTCACAGGGATTGAGAGTGTAGTCATAACATAAAGAGAGGTCTTGCTGCTTGGGAGAAAGACTATGACACATTTAGATAAAATATTAATGTGCAGAGATATCACATACACAACAGATACTTAATGCCAAGGATATGATGTTCCCAATTGCAATATATATTTGTGAAAGGTGGAACATCAAAAAGGCTAAACAAATAAAAAGAAATATTTTTAAATAGTTGAGAATGCCTTGGACTGCATAAAAGCAAATTATTCAGTACTAAATGGAATAACGTCTAGGTTAGTGATGACTAACCTTTTGGTTGTTGGGTGCCAAAAATGCAAGGGTGTGCGCACGATAGCGCATGGGCGTGCTGGCATCAATAATGCAAAGTGTGCCCCCACATGCACATGCGCAAACATCCCCCCACATACACACACTCCCCCCACGCGCACCGCACTACTTGCCTCCAAGCTGAGCTTGCTATTTCCTTCAGGGGGCCGGGGGAAGCCATTTTCGCTCTCCCCAGGCTCCAGAGGATTAACTGAAGCCTGGGGAAGGCGAAAATGGCCTCCCCCAACCCTCCAAAAGGCCGAAAATCAGCTGGTTGGTAAGCTGAAGCTGACAGCTCCCATGCCAGCAGATATGGCTCTGCATGCCACCTGTGGCACATATGCCATAGGTTCACCATCAGGGGTTTAGGTGCTCACTAGAAACATTAACAATTAAGCTACAGTTTAGATATGTTGAACTCAATACAAAGATAACAGTTAATAGAAGAGACCCTGATGCTGGAATAAAATGGAAGGCAATTTAAAGAGATTGACAGTAAACAAGAGAAATAGATATTATCACTAAAGATACAATAAGCTTACAAGGATATAAAAATAATCAATTACCAGTAGACAATCCTGATGAAATGGTAGGTTATAATAGTGGGAAGCAACTGAATGGTTGAAGAACATAACTATGTAAAGGCTCCACATACTACCAGTTGTCACTGAACTTGGCAATTCAACAGGATTTGTTGGACCAGTAAAATTTATTAATTGCTAATCTCTTATAACAGTTAGTTGCTTCTATACATATTTACTTGGGAATCTATCCTGTCAAACACAACGAGACTTTTGAGTAGGTGCTATTTATCTGGTTCTTAAGAGTAAAGCCCATCAAACGGGCTACAGACCTAGAATCATAGAACCACAGGTTTGGAAGAGACTTTGGCGGTCTTTTGTGTACAATTTCCTGCCCAGGACAGGAATCCTCAGACTATCTCAGACAGACAGTCCAATCTTTGCTTAAAAATCTCCAATGATAGAGTATCCACAAGTCAGGAGGTCAGTCATTTCAACAAGTAATAGCTGATGGTCAGAACATTACTCATCTTGTTTAGATCTCTCTCTTTAATCTTTGGTTCTTGTCTTATCCTGGGGCACAATGGAGAGTAAATCCGCATCCTCTCCCCTGTAACATTCTTTAATGTACTAGAACACATTCCTTATCCTTCTCTTCTTTAGAGATTTTTTCCATTGTTTTCCATAGGATTTAATATCCTGGTCTTTCAGCCTCTTCATTGCTCTTCTTTACACTGTTTCCTCAGCGTCATTTGTGTATTATGATGACCAACACTAGATGCAGTATTCCAGGTGTGGTCTGACTAGTGTAACATAAATTGGAACTGTGTTCTCCACAATATAACACTGTTAATGCAGTACAAAAATGCATTGGTTCTTTTTGAAGCTGCAGAATGCTTAATTTGTGGTCTATCGGGACACCCAGATCTTCTTCACAGGGACCAGTGTTGAGCCACGTACCACCTTTTGTACTTAGACACAGTTTTTCTACCAAATGGCAGTGTCAGGTTCCGAAGGGTTAAGAGAAACAGCCAAATACAGAGAGAGTTTAAAAATGCAGCTTCTCCGCACCAACGAAGCACTAAGGCAATGAATAAATTGTCAGAGCTGACATCCGGTGCTCCCTACCACCTTTTATACTTTATTTGCTATTTAGGCTAAACCCCATCCCCCACCCACTCCACCCACACACCCATCACCTCGTGACCCAGTGTGAAAACCACCCGGCAATCAGTCATGGCTTGTTCTCAGTCAGTTATCAGTTATGGAGAGTTCTCAGCTGGATTGCTTGTGGAGGAGGAAGATCTCCAGCTGGTAAGCACGATTCCTGGCAGCTCCCACAGCTTCCCCCGCCCGAATTACAGCTCCAGGCCTATGAGTTCGCTGGAGCTGACAGGCAGATTCCTACATTTCTTGCCACTGAACCACATTTTATTGGTAAAGACCCAATATGCAAATTGATCAAGATCCTCCTGAACCTTAATTCTATCTCTAAAGGTGTTAACAATCCCCTTCCAATGGCTTTATGTTATTTCCAAGTTCGCTGAGCATACCTCATATCCCTTCGTTTAAATCATTTATAAAAATTTGAACAGCACTGGCCTCAGACTGTTAAGTGTCCCACTGCATACCTCACTCCATTTATAAATAAATCCATCAAAGATCATGAATTTCTGTTCAACCAAACTGTGACCCTCCATCACATATTGCTCCATTTTATCAAAAGGGAGTGATGGTTACCTTTCTCAACTAGCTTACTACATTCTAGCTACACAACATCTACAGTATTCTCTTGATCCGGTCACTTAAATTTTAAAAAGCAATAGGACTAGTATGGCACAATCTAGTTTTAATAAACCCATACTGCCTTCTACTACACCTTGTTCCTTTTTATCCGCTTGCCAACCCACTATTAGATATTCTCTTTTAGGATTTTCCAGACTGGTTTCAAGCGGATTGGTCTGTAGTTTCTTACATCTACTTCCCCACCACCCTTGTATACATAGTGGTTCTGATACCACATCTGCTGGTTTTCTTTAGCACCCTGGCATATAATCCACCTGTCCTGACATCTTGAATTCAAAGCCGATATTTTCTCACTACTTCTTTTCCCACATTGTCCAGTATTTCTCTTCTGATCTCCAAGTTAGTTAGAGAGAAAAAAAGTCCCAGAGCCTCCAATCAAGACATAAAACTCTTATGATGGACAATTGGTTTGTTGTTGTTTTTTGTCTCCAGTCTCTTAGAGAATCCCATCAACTGCGGAACAGAGAAAAAGCCTTGCCATAGAATATAAAGGGAATTTAAGATAAATACACAAAGGATTGCCCTGCAAAGATACAACTCATCACTAACACAGAAGGGCTTACATCTTATATTCATAGACTGCAAAATCAAAATATTTATCTCCTCATATAATTTTAGAATCTGTAATATGATTTATCAGGAGCATTGGCAACAGAAAGCAGTACACACACATCAGTTTTATCATTATAACTGTGAGCTCCTTGACGAGGGGAAGCTAGGTTTCCCACTTACTGAGAGCAGTTCAGACAGCCAATTCTTAATGTACCATTTTAACATCTCATCTTCCATTTATGAAAAGCATCAGTCAGTAAATGGGAATGCCTGAAAAATTATGTAAATTGAATAAGCTATATGGTACTATCAATAGCACCTTCACTGCTTCCATGTCCTTTCTGATTTTTTTTTACATCTTTTAAATTAAAAATAATTAAATAGGAAGCTGGCAGAGCACAAACTGTCAGCCTGGGAGATGCATTCTGCCTCATTTTTGGAAAGAAGGGACTTGTGAACCCTTGAATTTATGTAAGCAACTCCTGGTAGATGTCTATGGAGATTTTCAGTCAATCTGAGGGATAACCCTGGTAGACTGCATAATCACATCCATTTTGTCTTCTTGCCAATGATATAGAATTACTTTTCAATGTGTTTTTTTGGGGGGGGGATCTTTTTTTTTTAAAAAAAAAATCAATCTTATCTACAATGTTTATTTTCTGCAAGGTTTTTCATACACTATATACCAACCAGATTCAACCCTGCTTAACTGTCTGAGATTGCTAATTGCTATTAGCCACTGATGCTATCTAAAAGAACCTACCCATAAGGTTCAGTTCCCTGTGATTGAAGAAATGATGGAAAGGTCATTCTGATTCACTGAAATGATCTAGGGGTTTTGGACAATTTATATATCTTCGTTCCAGGAGGAATAAAAAGTAAAGGAAGACGTCAGTACTCGAGTTTCACTCCCCCTTTAAAAGTTCATCTCTTATACCAGCAATATCGAACAGATTTCTCCTCTGCCTTTCCCTTCCTATATGTAAGAATAGATGTGTGTGTGTGTTTCTGTGTCTTATTTTTAATGTATTTTTTAATTGGTAATTTAACTACCTGTTCAACATGTACAGCAGATAATTTTTCTTTGATAAATAAGACTAAAACAACAAACAAAATAAGTTTCTCTTCTCTGCCCCATCTCCAGCTCCATTTCTAAGGAATCTTAAGATTCACATCTTATATTGTGAGATATGATAATAGGAAACCCACAGGTGTTCTATTAAATTCTGCATCAGTGTAAAATTTAAATATAAGAAACCAATAACATAACATGCAACAATGAACAAGATTTTTAAATGTTACTGGTGTGTGTTTTTGAAAAGCCCTGAAAACATGTAGTAAGGAGAGAGTAGTCCAGATATCTGTGGGTTGGGCTATTTCAGAGATGAGGCCATCATGGTAAAGCCTTGAGCATACAGTCTTTTCCCAGTAACTGGAATCCCCACAAATTTGGGGTTCTCATGAAGGGGCCATTATATTCTCACAAATATTATATGTATAAGATACTAGAAAAATACCAATAGTTGATTTTCAATTAACTGTCTGTGTTTTGGCTTCTGTACTTTTACTTTTCCATTTCAATCTGCCTATCATCTCTGAAAGGTAAGTAGATGTTCAGAATAGCAGACGATCCAAGATCTTCTTGGTTGTGGTCCACTACTTCTGCTCACTGCTAATTTTCAATGTCAACTTCTACCTGTGACCATGCATGCAATAACTTCACACAACTTGTATTAGATTAAGATATAAGAGGACAAATGACCCTTGCAGCATCTTTTCCTGAATAGTAAAAGTAACATACAGGCAAGTCCCCATATTCTGAAAAAGAAAAAGCGTCCCAACCACAGGCAAAAGACAGTAGAATATCCATTAATCGGTTTCTGAGGGATTTCTAACTACCAGTTGTAACAGCAACCATGACTCCCCTTTTCATTTACCTTTGGTAAAACAAATCTCCATAAACTCAATTCTTGGTGACTTCAGGGACACAGCTGCACAGTATAATCTTCTTGACAGCAATATCAGCATGATTTGCCTCTGAAGGATGTTTCCCCAATTTTCCAATCTAGCCAAAAATGGTATTTATCTGAGACTTTCCCTTCCAATGACTAACCAGTTTTGCAGGGGAGCCTAGGGGTCCAAAAAGTCAAAATGGCGACGAAAACCATGTGATGGAAAGCCCCTCCTCTTTCTACATCCGCCCCTTTTTCATATGATTATGTGTCCACGAATCGTCCTTGACTCCTACCAATCACGTAACAGAATTTTCACATGACGATCGACCTTCCGCGTGCCTTAGTTACAAAAAAAGCGGGGCTTCCATCGCATGGTTCTCGCCGCCATCTTGACTTTTCTGACTCCCTTCCCCGCAGGTTTGACATCCCACGGGAAGTTCCCGGGTTCAAGTACCGCGAATTGACTTTGCCCCCCCACCCTTCTAAAAAAGGTGTATAGGTGTGGCAAGCCTCTAGGCCTACCCTCTTCTGTTGTGACATACACACACACCCCATTCCACACACCCAGGCAGCCCAATAAATGAAAAGCTGTTCCCTCCCGCTTCGCACCGACTGGGGAAGGGGCGGTGACGAAGGGAAAGGTGGGCAAAGGCAAACCATCCTTTCGCTTTTGCCTGGAATTGAGCGCTTTTCGTGCCGTTTGTCTCCAGTCTCTTCCCGTTTGCCGCTACTGTTGCTGCTGCTGCTGACGCCGCTGCCAATACTGTACCCCTCTCCGCACCCGGCGGATGGACACGGCTGAGACGGCCTTCCTCGATTTTCCTTCCCGACCGCGGCCCGCCCACCTGCCAGCGCATCCTCGGAGCGCCTCTGGCATGGACCGCGCGCGGCGGTGGCGGCGGCGGGAGGCCGAAGCAGGTAAATGGGCGCGGGCCTTTCGTCCGGCAGCACCGGTGGCGGTCGGCCCGCCGTTCTGTCGAGGGGGAGGCCTACTCGTGGCGGCAGCGGCCTTAGGACGGGAGCGTGAAAATAAGATGCTGCTTCTCTTCGGCGAGAGCAAAGGCCGCTTAGGGGGTTGAGGCGCCCCGGTTTCCCTCCCGCTGTTGGGAAGAAGAGCAGCGCTCGTTTCCACGCCGCTTGGTTATAACAGGGCAAGGAAAGGCAGATGGGGATGGGGACCGCTTTCAGGTTGGGTTCCTGAAAAATAAATCCCTTTCTTTTGAATGGGTGTCTTATGAATTTTGCAAGATGTCTCAACTCTCCTTAGGTGTATTATTGGAATTGGGGTTCCAATAAGATTTCTATTGTGAACTGTATGAGAAAACTTTCAAGTAACCAAAGATTTGTTTGTTTGTTTTTTAAGTGGTAAAGGTAAAGGTTCCCCTTGCACACATGTTCTAGTCATTCCCAACTTTAGGGGGCGGTGCTCAGTCAGGCTGTCCCAAGACATCTCCGTGGTCATGTGGCTGGCATGACTAAACGCCAAGGGCGCAGGGAAGGCTGTTACCTTCCCACCAAAGGTGGTTCCTATTTTTCTACTTGCATTTTGTACATGCTTTCAAACTGCTAGGTTGGGACAAGTAACGGGAGCTCACTCTGGTACACAGCACTAGGGATTTGAACCGCCAAATTGCCAACCTTTCTGTGTCCCCTTTAAAAAAAAGTAATAATGACATTTAAGTCAATCTGTGAGGTAGCAATTTAAAGTTATTTAATTTAGATATTATTTATCAGATGTCCAGCCCTTCCTTATCAATGGAGTCCGAATGGAGCAAGTGGCCAGTTTTAAGTTTCTGGGTGTTATCATAAAAGAGGACCTGACCTGGGGTCCTCACATTGCAGCACTGGTCAAAAGGGCCCCGCAGAAATTATACTACCTGAGACTTCTCAGGAAACAACAATTGAATAAAAAACTGCTGGTGACTGTCTACCGCTGCACCATAGAGAGTATTTTAACTTATTGCACCTGGTTTGCCAATTGCACAGTGGCAGATGGGATAGCACTCCAGAGGGTTAACTTCATTGCCCAGAGGATCATTGGTCCTCTCCCCTCTTTGGAAGAGCTTTATAGCTCCCGCGCCTTAAGAAAGTTCAAAACATTCTTAAATATCCATCTCATCCTGGGCACCCTTTTTTTGAACTATTACCATCTAGCAGATGGTACTGGATAATAAAAAAAAGGACAAATAGGCTGAAAAACAGCTTCTATCCCAGGGCAGTAACTTTACTAAATTCTATTGTATAGTGCAATACTAATGCAATATCAGGTTGTCAATTCAATTATATAGAATGTGAAGAATGTGTGTTTGTTTTATTTTTATAGTTATAATGTACACTGGAGATGACATTTAATTTCATTTACAAAGTGCAATGACAATAAAGTAAACTTAAACTTAATGGCTGCAGCATCTTCCCCATTCCTGGCTGTAAGCGAGGGTGCTGACTAATAAAGTAACTAATAGTTTGGTGTAAGTTTAATCAGCACTGTCCCAAAACAACAGTAAGTTGGGCAGGTTTATATTATTTCAAGGATGTCTGGGAGTTGCTGTAAGTCACCTTTGTGGAAATGGCCTGTATTAATGTGGTAACCTTGGCAGCATTAAGGATCTGGTTTGATGAGTTCCTATGTTTGGGTGGAATGGGGGAAAGCATCCCTGCTCTAATCCAAAGGTAGGCAAAAGATGGAGCTAGATCCAGAAAATATATCCGAGTGATTGCTCACTGCCTGTTGCCCTCCACGCCATGATTAAAGATACCGTATATACTCGAGTATAGGCCGACCCGACTATAAGCCGAGGCACCTAATTTTACCACAAAAAACTGGAAAAGTTATTGACTCGAGTATAAGCCTAGGGTGGGAAATGCAGCAGCTACCAGTAAATTTCAAAAATAAAAATAGATACCAATAATGTTTTTGAATATTTATTTCAAAGAAAAACAGTAAACTAGCGGTGTATTCAATGAAATACTTCACTCACCTCATGATGCTGATGTCCCGCTGTGATGATGATGTCCCGTGCAGCCGCGGGAGCGATGTCCCGCCTCCTATGACACACGGCACAGTGATTCCTATCATTGGATCACTGTACCAGAGGAGGTGGGACATCGCTATGTGGCTGCTTGCCATAACAAGGAGGAGGTGGGACATCGTTGCAGAGCGGCAGGAGGGGGAGGAAGGGGAATCGTAAGACAGCCCTGCATTACATTAGAACGTGAGGAGGGGGGATGGTGCGGTGCGCGCTGCGTGGCAAACTGACACAGAGGGAGGGGAAACTCACAGGGGCACTGGGCCATTCACGAGTGTCACCCAGCGGCATGGCCCCGCCCCTTTTTCTCCTCCATTTCGGGCAAATTTTTCACTGACTCGAGTATAAGCCGAGGCGGCTTTTTTCAGCCCAAAAAGTGGGCTGAAAAACTAGGCTTATACTCGAGTATATACAGTATAACAGTTAACAAGGAAGTAAGACAACTGTCTTTGAAACAGCTAGTGTTCCCACTACTGTCAACAGACATTTGTTATGTCATTTTCAAGTAAAATAATCTAAAAAAAATAATTAAATATAAAAATAATTAAAACATATAACTATTTCCATCAAGTTTTAAAAAAAGTGTAACTAAAATAAAAAGTAATCCTGAAATAATTACTATTTAATTTAGTAAATTTGTTAAAAATTGTGTTTAACAGTTACTTCAGCTCAATTTCAAGAATTTCTGCTCATGGTTGCATTGCTGAATCAAAGTATCTGGGAGAAAATGGAGTTCAATTCATCTTCAGTAGATTAATTATACACTATTTAGCTTTTTGAGATAGGCCAGGTCAGAAAACTGAGGTTGCAAAGATTACAGGAATGCTTCTTTGTGGCACTCGGTTATAATAAAAGAATCTTAAAAGCCTACTACTTTCATTTTGACCCCTCTTATACCAAACAGAATCAAGGTGGAGTTACAATATTTTTTCTTCATGTCTTGCCCTGGCCTGTTAAAGTGCTGTTTGTGTGAAAAAGCTGCTTAACTATTGAAAAGGTTCTTTTCTTCCTAAGGGACAGGCTACAAATTTGTTGAAAGTTCTACAAAGGCATGACTTATGTGAAATGTTAATTTATAGTTCTCTTAAAAAAGCATTTAGCCTTTTTTTGAGTTACAGAATTTTTTGGCCTATTTTTGCTGTGAATATTAGCAAAGCAGGTCTCGCTAGGATAGAAAAGGAATATAAATAAAAAATAGCATCAAACATTGGTGCTCACTTAATTTATTTTTTAAACAAAATCATCCAACACATGATTACAGCATGAAAGAGGAATCATCCTCTTAGATTCAGTAAATTTATCTGCAATAACCGAAATCATACATTTCCTATAAATGGTGATCAGTCTCTTATATTGCCATACAGGAATTCAGAGCTGCTGCTTCTCAGTAACATTCAAAGGTCTTTTAGCACAAACTGTTTCAGGTCATGAGGGAATATTTCTATGAACTTGGACATAGAAACACTGGATTTGTTGTTCTTCATCATGTAGGCTTGGTTGTATGTTTGGAATCATTCTTTTGCTACCTCATCCACTTGCACTTCAGCTTCACTTAATAAATAAATGGCCCGAGAGTCTCCCATAGAATTCTCTGATAAAAAGCAGAGCATTCTTTTTTCAGTGATAACAAGTCATCGAGGTCCTGAGGCAGGAAAGTATTCCCGTATCATGACATTGCCACCTTCATGCTTTATAGTTACTATGAAGTTCTTATGGAATTCAGTGTTGATTTAAGGAGCTATGTTGAACTATATAGCACAGTCAAAGATCAGGAGTTGATTTCAGGAAATTATTGTATTTTGTATTATGTAATAATATGTTTTATGGTCATTTTAAATTATTTCATAGCATTTGCCAAATTTCAATTCAATGGAATTTGTGAGTCCTTGATTTTTGTACACATTCTGTACGTTAGCCTATTTCAGATACAGGTACCTTGTTTAAAAGGTTTTGGCCTATGATATACCATTTCACCTAGTTAAAGATTACAGATATGAGCTTTTTAACAATATATAGATTCAGTTTAAGACAGTTATTAATGTTAAATTACCTAATTTTTTAAAAAAATTGTTACTATACTCTTCTTCCAACTCTGTGCTATATTAACATTTCAACCAACTACAGAGAGCAACTAGGAATGCAGAAGATCATTTGAATTTTGTTGACTTTTGGTTCTCCCAATTACTATATTATATATACTATATATACTATATATACATATATACATATATACATATATAACTATATAACTAAATAACTATATAACTATATATAACTATATATAACTATATAACTATATTTGTGCAACACTATGTGATGATAGTAGTTATCTTTTCTAATTACAATGATTCAAGTTTGGTAGATTACTACCTGGTTTTCCAAACTGTCTTTCCGCTAATCCAGACCTTTTATATTTTTCTTAAAGTAGACACTGTCTAGTTATTGGTTTCTGGACTCTGATTTCAAAAACTGGCATTTAGTTATCCCAGTTCCAGTTCCCAGTTAACACAGTAATTAGTATTGAAATATAAGACTGAAATGATTAATTGTTCAGCTGCTTTCTGTTATATTATCTTGCCAGTTGCAAGTTATTAAGGTATTCAGAAGGGAATTAGTTATGTCTAGGAAGTGCTGGCTGATTTCATTCATAGGGACTTTATCTTCTAGTACTTAGTTACTCAGTGCAGAAAATTTTTAATTTTTTTATTTTCATTCCCATCTCAGTATTGAAAGGTAAATCAAAAAAATCTCTCCTTATATTCAGTCGTATGCACATAACAAAGAACTATGTAGGGGGAATGGGTCTGATGGCAACAACACAGTTTCCTAGCAAATCACGTTGATGCTTGTAGAAATATTTTAAATAGTATCTATCCTTCACAGCATTCAAGTATCATCTATTATTGTTCAAATATTTTTTGCTATATTAAATGTTGCAAACTTAAGTGCTACTTCATTTAATGCTATTTTCTACTGCATGTTGGCAATACCAGTGTTACTTGTTCTTTTGATATTACCATCCAAAACAAGGACATTATATTTTTGTCTAATTATATATAGATTTTTTCAGCCAAGTTTTGCATCTGCCAACATTGCATTTATCTTAAATTTTCATTAGAGAATTCATTTAAATAGTTGATAGTTCCCATTTTATATTATGAATTCTAAATATTCCAGGTTTATTTCCTTGATTGTATTCACAATTTCTTTCCCCAATTTTTAGGAACCAACTTGTTTGTATACATTCAATCCAGTGTTTTTATTTTACAGATCAATTTTTCTTCATAATCCTCTTGTGCATTCTGTTATATTTTTCCTTTTTTATGTTTTCATTTTACAACATTATTCTGTAAGCTGTAAAATTTAACTTTCTATCCATTTTTTTCCTTTATCTTTTTCAGTCTAAGCTTTTCCTTAATAATTTATGTCTGCAATTCATTTTAGTTTGATTCTGTTTAATATTTTCCATTTTACTTTTGATGGTTTTCTAATTTATTTTCATCTTGTCACAACTGAATTATGATTACATAACTTTAAGATACTGAGCATGTTTTAATACTCAACAAGAATAGGATTATTTCTGACTATATTTGCAGGTGATACCTAGACTTGTAGTTTCCTATGTGGTAACTAATTGAAAATGTAAGTAATTACTTACTGTTTTTCTTAAACAATTGTACACAGTACCTCTCTGTTCCCAGTAGATATTTCTCATGTTGCAATCTAGTTTACCTCTGTTCTTCAAAAGTCTTTCCTGCCTACTCAAAAATGTTCACTGGGTTTGTCTTGGACTACTTTGGAACAGACACACTTTCAGAAATGTGAAATGATTTTAAATTTTATATTTAAAATCCATCCTGGTTCACCAGTTACCATCTTCCTTCTCTGAACTCCATAATTATGACACTAAGCCAAAGTAACACTCACTACCAGTATTTCAGTCCTCTTCCCTTCCCACTGAACCCCAAAAACGGTTTGGGGTAAATATAGCTTGTTTCCTTAGTCCAACACTTTTCCCAGGGGAGTTTCCCAGGCTGCATCTAATAGGGTATGGGTGTTCCTTGGCTTACAACCACAAGCGAGTTCAAAAGTTTTGATCATACAGTAAGTTGTCTTGATCATTAAATGAGATATTCAACTGTTTCAGTTGTTGTTAAGGGACTACTTAATATTATGAAGCATATGGAGTGAAAGAGCTGCTTGCCAAAGGAGCAGCCAAGTGTAGAAGGGAACTCCAGGAAGGACTTGAAAAAAGAAGTTTGGATCACAAAAATCCAAGCTGTCTTTCTACAGCCCACTGTAAGTATTTGCCTTCTTCTCCATGTACAAAAGGGAAATCCAGAATTGAACTGGAGAAAAAAAGCTTTGATCTTTGTATTCCGAGCTTCCTTTCTCCAGCTTGTTGCAGGAGTTCCTCTCCCATCCATGCACAAAAGAAAAATCTAGTGTTGGGCTGGAGAAAAGCAGCTTGAGTCTTCATGGTCCAAGCTTACTTTCTCCTCTTCCCATAGGAGTCCCACGCTCCAAATGCACAGCAGGGTGGGGTGGGAATCCTTTGGCGGGCAGCAACAGCTTGCAAAATTTTTCTGCTAGTTTCTCCCTTGACTTTCTGGGGAAGCCAGCAGACAAAATTGCAAATGGTAATTACATGATTGTGGAGCACTTGGCAACAAGTGCCTGAAATGTGATCACATGACTGCAGGGGTGGGGCAGCAGTCATAACTTCAGAGACAGGTCATAAGTAGCTTTTTAAAAGTCTGTTGTAACTTTAAATGGCCTTAATGACAAGTTGTAAATAGAGGACTACCTGCACGAAAATTGTTTGCTGAGGAATGGGAGACAATGTTCTGTATATTCTATTCTATCGCATCCAGTTTATGGAGTACTAGGCAGGATATCTAATTTATGTATTAATCATTTCCAGCCAATCTTATATTACGGCTATAGACCAGGAAAAAAATTATTAAGTAAGTTTTGCCTTATTTTACAACCTATCTTGCCACTGTTGTTAAATGAACCATTGCAATTGTTAAGTTAGTAGCATGGTGGTTAAATGAATCTGCTTCCTCATTGACTTTGCTTGTCATAAGGTCGCAAAAGCTGATTAGATGACTTCAGGACACTGCAACCATCATAAGTATGAACCAGTTGCCAAGCATCCAAATTTTGATCATGTGACCTTAAGAATGCTGCAACGGTCGTAAGCATATAAAATGGTCATAAGTCACTTTTTCAGTGCTGTTGTAACTTTGAATGATCACTAAATGAACTGTTGTAAGTTGAGGACTACCTGTATCATACTGTTCAGATAGTAATAGCTCTACATAAAAGACATCAGTATTTCCCAAATATTTTGTCAAGTAAGGAGTTATAAAATGAATCCACGAGTCTTTATAGGGGGCATAATATAACAGGACATGAGCTGTGACTTCAATGGCCCCATGTCCATAAAGACCACATAGCAGCTTCTATGGGACTTTTTTACATTGGCCCTCCAGAACTGCTATGGAGAGTGTGTTAAAACGTGCTAGATTTCCTGCCTCTGAAATTTAGAAACAGCTATATACAGTAAGTATCACACCGGTTTATAAAGGGATGCATGATTGGTCAATAAAATGTTCTTGGCTAGATCCTCTTGGGTTTCCTGATCTTTAATAAGTTCTTCAAATGCACTCCAAATATCCATGGAAGAGAATTAACTAAAAGGGAATAAAAAGGACATTCTTGACATCAGTGTCAACCTTGATGTAACAAAGAACACACATTGATCATTCATGATTTAAATAATGTCATCTCAGTACAAAATATAAATCTTTAGGGAAACCCAAAAGAAGTCAACATATTTCAAAATCTTATAAAAAGTTTTGTATCAACCAAAGAAATTATTTTAGAAGCTTTCTTATCACTATTTATTTCTATTAGTTTCTTTACATTGTAACATTTGTATGTTAGAAACAGTAGCTGATGATTTAATTTCCATACATTCTAGTGGTTATTCATACTGGGGAGTTGTCAACTTACGTCACCTTTTTTTCAAAATGAATTTACTTTGAGACTAAAGGAGTCACACAGTACAGCTTAATTGTTCTGCCTCCTTGCTGTAAGATACCAAATCCTCTTTCCTCAATTTCCATTTACAATTCTGACTCTGAGTATCAGAATTGTTAATGGAGAAATGGCTTGCATAAATGCTAAACACCTATTCCTCCACAATCAGATCACAATTTGAGTAAGCTAAATATTTTATTTCTTCATTTTATGTAACATTTTTGGAGGCAGAAAATAGATCTTTAATGTTTTAAATGTGATTATTTTGTTAAATATACTAAACTTGCTTTCTCTAAAAGAACGTATTTCACTGTCTCTTAATTAAAAATAATGGTATGTAATTTAGAATAATTTTATTACTCTAAAATCTGAATACATTTTCCCATTGGTATGTCAAATGATAAAAGTACTGTTAAAATGGTGATTTTTAAGATTGCCAACAAAGCTATCATTTCATTTCAGAAAAATAAAATGATAGTTCCATAAATATATGCTAATTATACATATTTCTCATTATTACAATACTCTTGCAGTATAGAAACTGACATGATCTACAAACCAATTAAATGAGATTAAAATACTGTATTTTTAGAGTATAAGACGCACCCTTTTTCCTCAAAAAGAGGCTGAAAATCTGGTTGTGTCTTATATACTGAATACAGCAATTTTTTGTCTCCTGAAGCCCCGCCTCTTCACCAAAATGGCCATGCATGGAGGCTTTCAGAGAGATCTTGGGGGCTGGGGAGAGCAGAAATGAGCAAAAAACAGGCCGTTTTTTGCTCATTTTTAACTGATTGATGAGGATTATATTAAGTGCTGTGCCAGCAGAAACACCTATCTATCCACTGTATTTCTCTCTATCTCTATTTCTATTCCTCTACCTACCTACCTACCTACCTACCTACTCTCTCTCTCTCTCCCTACCTACCTATTGTATTTCTCTCTCTCTATTTCTCTCTCTATCCCTTTATCTACCTACCTGTTCGCCCCCCCCCTCCGGCCTGTGAGTAATGCAGACACAGGCTTGACTATTTGCCACTCTTTAATCATAGGAATTACAACTCCATTGGCTGAAAGCCCAGACAACATTCTCATGCAAGAAGGGTTGCCAGCAAACCAAACAGAACAGAAATACAAAACAGACCAGACAAGAGTTCCTCAAGACTGTTATGAACGGTTGTGTCCTGCAAAAGGACCCCTCCCAATTTCTCACTTATATACTCTCTTGAGAGAGGCCAAGCCACAACCACCTGGGCTTGATTATCTCATATGAGTCTGCCTCCACAGCTGCTGCTTCCGTTTCTCCGCCCTTCTTTGCCTCGTGTCAGGAACAAACTGCTTTGAGTCGTCCCCACTGCTCCATGCCTCAGGCGCCTCCTTGTGGGCAACCAGCCTCTCTGGTCCTTGCTCTGAGTCTGAACCCTGCCCAGGGTCCTCCACATCTTCCATAGCAGACTCATAGGGTTCCTTGCTATCCGAGTCCATCAGCAACTCAAACAGATCCTGCTGGGCCACAACACCTACCTACCTACCTAACTACTCTTTCTCTCTCTCCCTGCCTAGTTACTGTATTTCTCTCTCTTTCTATTTCTTTCTCTCTACCCACCTACCTACACACACACACACACTCTTTCTCTCTCTCTCTATCCCTTTATCTACCTACCTAACTACACTCTCTCTCTTCCTTCCTACCTACTGTATTTCTCTCTCTTTCTCTCCCTCTCTATCCCTCTATCTACCTACCTACCTTTTTTTTAAAAAAATTGCCTCTTCAAAACCTTTATGCATCTTATACTCCGGTGCGTCTTATACTCTGAAAAATACGATAACAGGATGAACTTTAATGTTCTTATACTAATATAGGGGAAGCTATAGAAATTACAGCATTTGGTTAAGCTGTATTTTCGTCTGCGATAACAAATTGAAAGCCTAACAATCATCCTATATAAAAAGCCCTGTTGACATGAAGCATTTTCCACATTTTAACAATTTTATGCTTTTATTTTATCTTTTACTTTCTGTACTATACTCTTTAAAACATATATTATTATCTTGTTTTCAAATTATTTCATAAAATTCATTTATGTGAATAAAAAATAATATTCCATTAGTTGGCGGTAAATTGGAATGTCAAAGCTCACAATAAATCTTACAGCATAAGTCTTATGCTATAAGACATATTGTAGTATAATTGTTATAGTATACCTTCAATGGATATTATATAGTTTATATTTTGAGTTCATTAGGGAGATGTTGCAGATTCAGTAATATTTAGTTAAAACTATCAGGTATGTTTTCTGTCTGGAAAATTAATTTATTGTAGAGATTCTCAGTCATCCAAGTCATGGTTGTCCCAAAGGTGCTTTTTCAGGAGGCAACTGGATTTTCTTGTTTTTTCTTTGAAGATGTTTCGCTTCTCACCCAAGAAGCTTCGTCAGCTCTGACAGTATAGTGGGGAATGGAAGGATTTAGATTCTTTGCAGACATCTAATCATTTGCATCCTTTTAGAGGGTCACTGAAGCACTTGGAGGTTTATCTGTGTCCTCAGGATCACCTGAGTAGCACTCCTGGTTCCTGTAGTCTACAATTTTTCTATAGAAATTCATTCCTACTCTCACAATTCAAAGGTGTTCATCCCAAATTGTATAGCTAAAAGTCTGTAGAGATTCTCAGTTATCCAGGTCATGGTTGCCCCAAGGATGCTTTTTCAGGAGGCAACTGGGCTTTCTTGTTTTTTCTTTCTTTGGATGAGAAGCGAAACATCCTCAAAGAAAAAACAAGAAAATCCAGTTGCCTCCTAAAAAAGCATCTTTGGGATAATCATAATTAATTTTTAGAGCAATCCCTTCAGGACAGGTTATATCAAAATATAAAAAACATGCTTATAATTTGGGAAAACAGTATGTTTTGTATTGTGATATGAAGAACTGAATGTGAAACCTTGGGCTTGGTCAATACTTGCTGAAACTAATCAGCCTTGGGCTTGGTCAAAAACTTGACAGGGAACATATGGAAAACTTACAGTTCCTTCCGGACCTGAATGGCAAGAAATAAATCAGTTTGGAGTATTAGGATGATGTTGCAAAGACAAGACATACTTAATCTCAGCAATTTGTTTAAGCTTGTTGAAAGGGTATGGAAGAAGGATAAAAGTAGAGCTTTATTAAAGATAAACCAGCTTGTGCATAGAAATATTGAGGATGGACAAAGGGGAAAGAAAAATACAATTAACACATATAATAGGATTTTAGAAGTAAAAATATTTTTAAAACTTTATAAATTGAAAATATACACAATGCTAATAATATATTGAATTTTATTTTATAGCAACCTTGATTATCCATTACCTCCCTGGATAAGTCTAACTTATGGCACATGAACATACAAGCTTTTCCAGATTGGGTGAATTGCATAATAGAAAAGGTAAGAGCCCCACTTTAAATATGAATAAAAATATAAAGTCCATTATAGCATAGTATTTCCATACAGATTGAAATGACTAATTCCCACTGTGCTTTGATGATTTTTTATTATTATTATTATTATTATTATTATTATTATTATTATACAATTGTATCACAGCGGCCAGTTGTTTCGCCGGATTTATTATTATTATTATTATATACTATCATTTGGTTCAGCTCTTAGTGACTGCACTAATAGGTTTTTTCTGTCCCCAGCTTCATGCTTCAGGTCTTGGAATGATTTATTTATTGCCATTTTAATTGTGTTTATCCAACTTGCTGCGGGTCTTCTTCTTTTATATTCATTTGTCTTTGAGTATCTGTCCATTGACATCTTTTAGTATACCAATTTAAGACTGAATTCTTCTGAATTCAGAGATAGTTTCAAAGGCTTTCCTTTTTCCATGCCTGTTTCTAGTTCCAGGTTCATTACAGATGTTGTAAAACTGCTTCATATCTTATTAAATAATAATTTTATTAAAGCTTAGAATACAAACCAAAAAATATAACAATAAAACAAAAAAGTGCATGGGGGAAAACCAAAACATGTATAAAGAAATGACTTTCCCCTTATCAAAAAAAGTACAGACAATTTCATTAACTTATTACCTTCTCGGATAATACAATAAAATAACTCTTCTTCCCCATCACATCTATTATCAATACTTTTTTTAGGCCTTGTCATTTGGTCCTAATTGCAAAAGTCCATTGAAGGATAACACATATATCTGCTATTGTTAGCCAAGGCCCTTGAAAGAACTTTTGAACAAGAAGGTGTTGCTGTAAGGATGTTTCATGTACATTGGGGGCCTGGGAAATGCTGAAATTTAGTTTGACAATAAAACAGTTAATCCCTTCTGGTGTGCTTGTGCCCATGGCCTGAAATAGGACAGTCTGATTATAAGGCATGGCAAAGGCATGACAAAGTAACAACAATGATGAATTGGAAGATCTGCAAGAAATACCATTTACTTGGAAAGCACAAATTGGTGGGACCAGAAAATAAAGAAATAAAAAATGAAGAAACTAAGGGATCCAATCAGACAAGCTCTTGCCACCTAACACATCAAATTTAGTAATTGTCAATCAGAAAGACAAAGAAGTCTGGATAGTAGGTGTTGTATTTGAGGATCGCAAAATAGAAAAGAAAACTGGAGAAAAATCACAAAATGCAAACATTTGCAAATAGAAATAGAATAATTATGGCAAAAGAAAGCAAAGATAGTTACCAATTGTAATAGGTGCTTTGGGTACAATCCCAAAACATCTAGAACACCACCTGAACACCATCAGCATTGACAAAATCACCTTCATTCAATTTTTCCAAGCTTTAGTTGGAACAACTTACATTCTGCGATAATACCTTTAACACTCTCAAACAACAACATTTGCCTATCCCAGGTCCTTGGGAAGGACTCAATAGTCTGTGACAAATATAGTCTAAATATCTGATTGATTGTGTGACTAATCATAATAATAGTAATAATTGAAGCCAATAACAACACATAGTTGATAATAGACAACTCAATGCTGCTTTTGGTAATGGTTGATCATCCAACCCCGAGTAACACTTGCTGCTAGCCACCTCTCTCTCAAGGCTAGAGACTGGCATGGAGCACTCCAGAGATCCCAACAAAGCTACATTAATCAACCTTCTATCAGTTACATCAATTGACTCCCAGATATTTATTGGCCCTCCATTCATTTATCGACTCCTTGGATAGTCCATGATGTCTGCTGGGATGATCATCATACTTTGGTTGACCTTGGTGGGGTTAAATCCTTTTAGCATATATTCACAATGTCCTTTGGTCATCCCTCCAAAGAACACTACAACAATAATAAGGCAACTTGGTGAGACTTAAGGTGCTGTGCTTTTTAACAGTAACCAAATATATGAAATTTGTGTTTAGCTACTGTATAGAGTAGAGTTATAGAAATGGGAGAAGTTAGGCTGCAGGTGGTCATCCTTATTGTGCTCCCTTCATATTAAAAATTTGGTGATGTAATTTGCTGTCATTTGTAAGAGAAATTCAGAAAAACATGAAACTTAATATCCTGGATTTAGAGGCAAAGGTTTGATGTCTATGCCTTAAAACTTTGCCTCTAAATCCAAGAAAACAAAATTTAAGATTCAGATCATATAGATTTTACTGTGATTATGGCCACCATGATCCCTGGACCCCTTCCAAATATTAAATGTGACTTACAGCCAGCCATTTATTGTAAAATCAGATCTTAAAATCTTATTTTTATGCTTCAGTTAAGTCTAAACTTGCATATCTTATGTTCCTTATATGGTCCCATATAGTATTACCAGTACAACATTAGTTCTTCTCATAAGTCTAGTTAGGGTTAGATAATTTAAAAGACTTTTAAATTATTGATTGAAAGCCCAATTTATGTTCTCTGCCTAAGATAATGTATTTTCTACAGATCATGGAATTGTATTTGATCATAATCCATTGCCACATGTTCTCATTTACATCATGTAAACTTCCATGTATGTCTGTTAATGTCACAAGAATGCTAGAGTGTGTGGAATTCAAAGTTATAATTAACAAAGAAGAGACTATACATTATATTTCAGAAGACATAGGGAAAAGCTATTTCAAAATGGGAAAACCTAGTCTTTATCTTGTTACTTATGTATTTATTTAGCAATGGTTATAAGCCACACAATCCTAATGGACTCTAGGTAGAATGCAAAAAATCAAATGCAAAACTCAGAACAAAAATAAAAGCTTAGTTTACAATACAATAACAGAGTTGGAAGGAATCTTGGAGGTCTTCTAGTCCAACTCCTTGCCTAGGCAGGAAACTCTACACCATTTCAGACAAATGGTTATCCAACATCTTCTTAAAGACTTTCAGTGTTGGGGGCATTCACAACTTCTGGAGGCAAGCTGTTTCACTGATTAATTGTTCTAACTGTCAGGAAATTTCTCTTCAGTTCTAAGTTGTTTCTCTCCTGATTAGTTTCCACCCATTGTTCTGCCCTCAGGTACTTTGGAAAATAGTTTGACTCCCTCTTCTTTGTGGCAACCCCTGAGATACTGCTATCATGTCTCCCCTAGTCCTTCTCTTCATTAAACTAGACATACCCAGGTCCTGCAACTGTTCCTCATATGTTTTAGCCGCCAGTCCCCTAATCATCTTTGTTGCTCTTCTCTGCACTCTTTCTAGAACCTCCACTCTAATCAGTTTAATCAGTTAATATAATTTAAAGCCATTAGTAAAAAATGGGCATTCTTAACATTTTTCTTCTTGAGCCATATCCGTCATCGGACATTAGCAATCATGTTGGCAATCCTATTTTTATCAGCAGCCACACAAAAAAATCATCAAAACAATAAAAATTCATAACCTATTCAGTTTTGGTATAGCTTATTTATCAGGTAATATTAACTGCACATCGTATTATAATGTATAACATTAAAAATACCCAGTAGTTAGTATAAATATAATAAATATAATAAATAAATACAATGAGTGTGTTTAGTAGTATCAGATAATATTTTAAAATGTTTACAATGGATCGTTAACGTGAACATTTCCAAGATGTATTTATCTCAAGGAACTTTTTCAAAAGTGTTAGGTTTTGTCTTTTGTTATTTGATTATTTGTTCTTTTTCAGTTATAAAATGATAAGTATATCACTTCCTATTGGGGGGGAATTGACTTCATAACCATTTCTTATCTCATGAATTATAAAGAATTAATGGCTTATTTTCTCCCATAGGCAACTGGACAACTGGAAAATTGAACTTCCCATTCTGTGAGGCTTGCCTTGGAGAATATAATTTTATCAGTAATACAGCATGTTTATGTGGACAGTTCACAGATATACATCTTTGTAAAAGACAAACTGGCTGCCAAATAGCTACTAGGTTACCAAAATCAGAACTAAAGTACTTGTCACTTTGTAAATGCAATTGTGATTCTAGTAAAGAAATACACAAGAGTGCTACAAGTGGAATTCTGAGAGCTGGAAATCAAAGAGTTCCATATCTGGCTAAAAGTAATGACAGTACTGGAAGATTAATGGAGGCACTTTGCCTAGAGTTGAGATCAGCTAACTTTGAGATGAATAATAAAAAACTATGCTTCAAAGTGTCTAATCTAAAAGCAAGTATTTCAGCTTCACTGGCTCAGAATGACGGATACACTGTAAAAGCTTTTCATAGAATACCACAGAGTTTGAGAAAGAGGCTTGTCTTGCTTCCTACTTTATATGGAATATCCACAATTGAGAGACCTGTTTTTTCTAGGCAACATGAGACACAGCATTTTAATTCAAAAGATTGCTTACCACTGAAATCCAACAAAGTACATAATTATTTTCAGTTCCGACTTGAATCAGATACTTCTGAGCTTTCAAAGAATTTTTTAGTTACTTACAGGATATTAGCACAAGAAGAAACTGGGTTTAATCCTGTTTGGAAAGCTTCAAAAAGTTATCTTGAGAGTGCTGTTACTGATCAACAGCTGTTCTTACCTTCATCAGACAATATTGCAAAAGAAAAATACTCTCCAGCTGCATATCATACCTTTTTATCTTCTTCAGCCCTTCACAACTATTGATCAAGAGTTGTACAAGAAAAAAGAAACCAGTTGAACAATTTGGGGAGAAAACATAGGTGGCAAGACCAGGTATGTATTACAACAATTTATAGATTGTATTAGATGAAGAATTTTTCCATGAGTACTAGGTGGAGCTTTGGTGTATTGTAAAATTATTTCTGAAAGTTTCCTTGGAAGTTCTAAAGATAAAAATAACCTATCATACTTAATAACTATTTTTATTTCATATTTCCTGCATTTTGTTTTGCATAGAACTATTCTACAATCACCATGAAATATACATCCAATATCATATTTATATTTGGTTATCTATTCTGTAATGTAAAGGCTTTCAGACGTTTTCCTAGTATTTTTTTAAATATTTTGACATTGTGACTAAAATGTAAAAGTGGGTTAAAATATACAACAGCAACTGTAAAATCAGAAGACAATGGCAACAATGAGTAAAATGGATGAATAGAATCAATTACAGGAATGTCCTTGGAGCACAGCAAGCATTTGTCCATACAGTCATTAGGAATTGAACTCAATACAATGGCAACAAAAGCAGAAATAAAATCAAACAAATTCCAGTCTAGGAAAATATTAGCATGTTCACTACAAATAAAATTAAAAGGCCAGGGAGAATAAAATAGATGTTGAAAAAACAATATTAGAAAACAATACCGAAGTCTAAAGTGATATATTTGTGACAACAAAACAGTTATTAACTTTCTGATTTTTAGATGAGCACTCACTGATCAGCTATTTGGATTGGACTCTTAGAAACACAAGAGGTGGCAAGTGACAAACATAAAAAGTGTAAAAGCATAAAAACATCATGATACAAACACCGTAGTTTATATACTAATGTTCAACATCAGAGTGCAAGAATGAAAGAAAGTGTTGCATTATTCTTGATTACAAGCTGCCCAGAGTTTGTTTTAAGATGGTTTATAAATGGTTTAAATAAATAAAATATGGTTTGAGAAAAATTATACAAGTTCTGAATGTATGCAATTTGAGGGAAAGGTTGGTAAAGTAATGTTTGGTGTTTGTATGAGACTAAAGAAAAAAATATTGGAGACAAAAGAATGAATGAAAATCATGATTGTTTGCTGAATATCTGCTTAGAAAAAGGTATGTTTGTTTCAAATGCAGGGTTTAAATTTGTTTCTGGTACAAATGGAAAGGAATTAATAAAAAGATGATTCATTTGTTTATGACAAAATACTATAAGAATTAAAGTAGCACAACATCTGCAGAATGATGTTTCTATTGGATCCCTAGTTTCTATTGTGTTGAAATTAGCTCCTGTGTAGTGTCCTGGAACATTCAACTTCTTCCATTCACCCTTTTTTTATCCTTTTTGTTAAACCATTGGTATAATTCACACTGAACATTAAGAAGTTATATGTTTTTAAAATATAAAGACATGTACATCAGCATGCCTATCAATTTTCATGTTAATAGTCCACACTGAAATTCCCATTATAAAAAGCACTTTTAGCATGTTAGCACACAATGGTAATTATTTATTATTTCCTGAATATAAGAGCTATATTTTTTAAATATTTCACTAATGCTGCCATTTATTATGTAGCATACCAGCATGCTATAAGTTAATCCTATGTCTGAGTTACAGTACATCTTCTTTTGTCTTTGTTTACTATTTTTTTTTTGTATAAAGGAATTCTCAAGTAAGTATATAGCAACAGAAATGTGGGTTTTTTTTTTTCAACAGCAGGGGGCACCAAATTTCCTCAAGCTACCAAGCAACAAAAGATTGTAAACTTTAACAAATAAGATGCCACATGCTATATCACGCTCAAAATGTTTCATAAAGTAAAATTTAACATTATTTCATTTGTTGGCTGCAGAATTTAAATATAATAATGCTTATACCTGGTGTTAAAATGCATCATCTGTTAACTTTTATACAATAAGTTGTTTCCTGTGACTGATTTTATTGCATTTTCAAAATGCTGGTGATAAATATGTGTAGCATCTTAGTCAAGGAATTACATTTCTGTTTCTTAAAAGTCAATGTCAAAAAATCTCAATACCATTTAGTCATTGGCTGAACTTTACAGAAGGTATAAAATAGAACCTCTGCTTTATTTTTTCTTATTACTAAGATCTTAATAAGTGCTTTACATCATTATCAATGAGAGTTAATTTTTTAAATGAAAACTTGTACTCAGTATCATTTTTGGAGCTATGAAAATATTCCATGTCCCATCCCCTTAATTGTATCAAACGTGATAGGCAATGTAGATTTTTCAGACTGCACTCTGAAAAGACTAAATAGGAAATGTGGTTTTCTTCTAGAGAGTTAGAAAGTACTTATTTTTATTAGTTTAAAATGCTCCAGAATTTGTACAGTACTGTAAAAGGAATCTATTATTCAAATATTTTCTAATTCTAATTTAAAGAAACAACCCAAAACATAGAGATTCAATTCAAAAACCACTGTGATTATTAAGAGAGAAGGAAGCAGAGAAACACTTCACTGCATCCTAAAATAACTCACTGAATCCCTCATAGGTTCCATGAAACAAACAATATCTGTAAGAATGTAACAAATATTTATTTTTTATTTAATAGCTTGGGGATGAATCCCTAAAAGCCAACATATTGCAGCTGCTACAGTACTCTTGGTGACTTGTACTGGAGCTAGAACTGGCTGCTTCTCATCATACTCTGCATTTGAGGTCACCCTGAAGCAAACTTTTAAAGTCAGTTGATTTCCTTGAATATCACTTTATTTCTTAATATCTCTATTCTGTTTCTCCATTCAGGAGAATGCCTTTCCAGAAAAGGTGCGGGTCAATATCTAACCTAATGATGTTAACTAAGAAATGCCACTTTCTAGCAGCAATAGCTTAGGTCTGATATTAGAGAGTAAAAAATAACTATTTTCTATATGAATCCTTCAAAATTACACAGGTATAAACTTATCTACTTTTCAGTAAGTTCGGGTGAGGGGATACCAGAGAGAGACAATGCTCATTTGGTGCTGTAATTAAACTAGAAACTGGGAGACTTGAGTTCTAGGCCCACCTTAGACACAAAGGCAGCTGGGTGATCTGTGGGCTTTTTCTCAGCCCTAGAAAGGAAGCAATAGTAAATCACTTCCAAAATTTTGCCAAGAAAAACTAAGGGACTTTAGTCAACACTGATTCTAAAATGATTCTGATAGGACTTAAACAGGGGCCTTATTAAAAATGTTTATCGATACAGGCTAGAAAAATGTACTACTTGTTAGTTAAGTTAAGCTCAACATATGCTGACCATAGCGACTTGTTACATTGCGTCGCGTCGTCATGTGATATGATGTATCATTACTTTTCCCCCCTTTGCTAAACTTTGAGTGGGCGTGGTCATTACATAATGCATCTGGCCCATGGGCTATGTGTTTGACACCCCTGGATTTTATTTATTTTTTTCCAACAGTATAGAAGTGCTTTAATGGTTGCCTATAGCCTAAGTATTTACTTACTAGGTAAGATCTGGTGGACTAAGCGCTGTTAATTGTGGCTTTTATTTAAGTTCTGTTACACTACTCGAATTCTACTCTAGTTTTGTTTTTTCCTATATAAAATGTAATAATGAATGTATACCAAGCATAAGTTCAATTGTTAATAACGATAATATAGAATAAAAACAGTAATAAAATCAATAAAATTCTTTGGTGTTACAACAGTGAATCACTATTTAAATGATTATTAAATGTAGTTTCAATATTACTATAAAGTTGTCTGTGGCTGTGTATAAACAAGGGCAAAAATGAGACTATAATTTTAAAATTTGGGCATTATTGTACGTTGCACAAAATTTTATTCATAGTTACCTGAAACACATATAAGAAAGAACATACTGATTTCTGCATGAGTTACCTGTAAATTTTATCTTAAAGGAAAGCATATATATTAGCACAAATAACTAAATCAGTATGACAGAGGCCTACTTTCATTTAAAATAAAATGTTGGTGATTTTTCAAAGGTACTGTCACAATAAAATGAACCATATTATTCAATTCACAGGTCTATATTCTGTGTGTGTAATATTTGCTTTCTTTGAAATGGTGACTTACAAAAGTATGTGACCCATGACAGTATCGCTTATTAAAACGACAAGGGATACACAATTAGTAAGTACGTTTCTCCACCAAATGGTGATAATGGGTTCTGCTGTACAGATAATTACAGCAGTGCTATAATTGCAGTTACAAGAGTTAATGCAACTGTTAGTAAGATAAATGATAGGAAAGCAGTCCTCATTCCTGCCATGCTGTTTCGAAATTCATTTCTGTGACATTTAACTTCTTGGTTTAAAAAGAAAATAAGAAAGGGGTTGCAAGTAAAAGTGTCGTAATGAAATGCAAGATACAGTCATGTTTGTAATATGATGTTCTGGTTATCCTAGCATGAAAAGGAAATTATAAAGCAAAAATGTAAGGGAAAAGAATGGAGAAGTTAAAAAAAGTAATATAAATCTTATTCCTACTACTTTAGACTCTTGAATGCTTAAATGATTGCCCTTCCAGTATTAGATTTTTGTTATGTTTGCACTTAGATTTTAATATAGCTGCCCTTTGATGTATTCAGTTGATGGCTTCGCATTTTTTTAACTACAGCTGTCATCTATTATTAAGACTAGTCTCTGTTGATCAGATATTCTATGCTAACCTAGTTTTTGATGGATGAAGGATTTGAAAATATACTATAGCTGCCTTTTCTTGTGTGCTAAACAGTAAATTTATATAGCAAAGAATAGTCTAATTCCAATGACCATAAAATTGTCATGAATAGATCCATGAAGACATCTGAAACTAAGAAAACACCAGAAATACATCTCATTTAAAGATTATTCAAGAATCATTTGCTAACCATTGTTACAGGAGGATAAAGATATAGTAAATTAAGGAGATGGCAAAAGATGCACAGAAACTATTAGTATAAGTGCAAAAGGAAGAGCCATCTGCCAACATTATTGAATAGTATTGTGCTAAATGGAATTTTAAAATAGAAAATTCATATAGCTGCTTTGGAATGAATGGTATATTCAGTAATAAATGTACATACTGATTTTACATTATATATTTGGAAAGTGAATCTCATAATAAACAGAAGTTCTCTTACAAAAAAATTAGAAGAAAAATAAAACAAAATTTGTTATAAGTCTTGTTGCATAAAGTTACTGATGAAGCATCGTTCTTCACAAGCAAATGAGCTTGTATATATGTAGATTTATTGAAATAGTTCTAAAGACTACCTCATATTTTTATTCTCTGTATTAATCACAACAAAGTTTCTATTTATTGTATACAGGTGAAACTCGAAAAATTAGAATATCGTGCAAAAGGTCATTTATTTCAGTAATGCAACTTAAAAGGTGAAACTAATATATGAGATAGACTCATTACATGCAAAGCAAGATAGTTCAAGCCATGATTTGTCATAATTGTGATGAGTATGGCTTACAACTCATAAAAACCCCAAATTCACAATCTCAGAAAATTAGAATATTACATGCAATCAATAAAACAAGGATTGTACATAGAACAATATCGGACCTCTGAAAAGTATAAGCATGCGTATGTACTCAGTACTTGGTTTGGGCCCCTTTTGCAGCAATTACTGCCTCAATGCAGCGTGGCATGGAAGCTATCAGCCTGTGGCATTGCTGAGGTGTTATGGAAGACCAGGATGCTCCAATAGCAGCCTTCAGCTCTTCTGCATTGTTTGGTCTCATGTCTCTCATCTTTCTCTTGGCAATGCCCCATAGATTCACTATGGGGTTTAGGTCAGGCAGGTTTGCTGGCCAATCAAACACCGTAATCCTACAGTCATTGAACCAGGTTTTTGTGCTTTTGGCAGTGTGGGCAGGTGCCAAGTCCTGCTGGAAAATGAAGTCAGCATCCCCATAAAGCTCGTCTGTGGAAGGAAGCATGAAGTGCTCCAAAATCTCCTGGTAGACAGCTGCATTGACCCTGGACTTAATGAAGCACAGAGAACCAACACCAGCAGATGACATGGCTCCCCAAATCAACACAGACTGTGGAAACTTCACACTGGACTTCAAGCATCTTGCAGTGTGTGCCTCTCCATTCTTCTTCATACTCTGTGTCCTTGGTTTCCAAATGAGATGCAAAAGTTGCTCTCATCAGAAAAGAAGACTTTGGACCACTGAGCAACAGACCAGGTCTGGTTTTTTTTAGTCCAGGTAAGAGGCTTCTGACGTCGTTTGTTCTTCAGGAGCAGCTTGACAAGAGGAATACGATATTTGAAGCCCATGTTCAGGATCCGTCTGCGTGTGGTGTCTCTTGATGCACTGACTCCAGCCTCAGTCCACTCCTTGTGAAAGTCCCCAACACTTTTGAATGGCCTTTTCCTGACAATCCTCTCCAGGCTGCGGTCATCCCTGCTGCTTGTGCACCTTTTTCTTCCACACTTTTCCCTTCCACATAACTTTCTATTAATGTGCTTTGATACAGCATTTTGGGAAGGTCCAACTTTTTTTGCATTTACCTTTTGAGGCTTTCCTTCCTTATGGAGGGTGTCAATGATGGTTTTCTGCACAACTGTCAGGTCAGCAGTCTTTCCCATGATTATGATTCCTACTGAACCAGACTGAGAGACCATTTAAAGGCTCAGGAACCCTTTGCAGGTGATATGGCTTAATTAGCTGATTAGAGTGGGACACTTTGAGCCTAGAATATTGCACCTTTTCACAATATTCTAATTTTCTAAGATTGTGGATTTGGGGTTTTCATGAGCAGTAAGCCATAATCATCATAATTATGACAAATCACAGCTTGAACTATCTTGCTTTGCATGTAATGAGTCTATCTCATATATTAGTTTCACCTTTTAAATTGCATTACTGAAATAAATGAACTTTTGCACGATATTCTAATTTTTTGAGTTTCACCTGTAGATCCTAATGATGAGCGAAAGAGAATCCCAGATGCAAACTATTTTTAAAAGTAGATATACGTATATTGTGTGCATTAAACAGAATACTTGTTCTCAATGAAGACAAATTATCTAAAGGAAGTTATAGATTTTTTTTAAACTATCACTGGATTACCCTACCTCAATCTGAGTTTCTCTGCAGATAATCAGTAGTTTGATGGCATTGGGAGCACACACTGATGGCTGGAGTTTATATGTAGACTGTAATGTATTGAACTTTTGGAATATGAATGATATGATACCTTATCACGCAGGAATGTACTGAATGTATCTGACATGATATATCCAATGGCTATGAAGATTCATACATAGTGTGCTAATTTTGCTTCAAAGGCCCTTTTTCTAGGCATACAGTAGACTCTTCTATATCCAAGACTGAACAAATCAGCCAGATTCTAAAATATAAAATGGAGATGAAGAAATAAAAAAACAGAACTATTTATTGTCAGCTACTGTTTGCAGCATATCTTGTGTGCAAGTGCATGTTTTCTTTTCATCATTGGCTTTGTGTAGCATAACTATTATACTTGCAATTTATAATACAGCAAATATAGTCCTACAGTTAGATAATTCTGCTTTTAAGTGTTGACCCAAACTCTGCAGATTAAAAAAAATGGAGATAAATTCTAATCTGGGGTTTGTTTGTTGTTGTGGTGGTTTTTTTGTTGTTGTTGTTTTTGTTGTTGTTTTGCTTCCTTTGCTTGTTTTGTATTTGCGGGGATGGGATGGGGAGTTTGAAAAAAATCATGGAAGATTGTTTTTATGTATGATAACTACAGCAATTTTATAGAAATATTTTATAATACCTGTGGCAGAAGAGTAGTTGTTGAAGATGATAGGCCAAACCAACTTGCTTGGTGAAAAAGACAATATGTTTATTTGTGACTGGAAACCCTTCTAAGTTATAGAAAGAAATGAGCCAGAATGTAACCTTAGAGAAAGATCAAATTATAATTGTACTTAATTGCTATAAAGGAGATTGGAAGCAACTTCTCTATATCTGTTTTCTTTCCTTTCTATTTTTCCTGCTACTTTTTCCTTCCATTAATTTTTCCTTTTTTTCCCCTTTCTTTCACAGTATTTTACTTTGTATTAGTCTTATTCTTGTGTTTAAAATTAAAAAAATAATTGAACTAATAACCTAACAGACAAAAATAATGTTTAGTAGAGATAGGCTGAAAAGTACTAGAATAACTTTTAATTGAGAAAAAACAGAATTATGCACTTAGAAAACAAATCAAATCGAAAACATCCTTGACAGTTGTACTGAGAAAACATTAGTGCTGTTTCTCCTTATCTTAAAGTTGAATTTATGCTTTAATTCTCAAACATGTACCATTTATACATTCCTTCCAAACATATAATAATAATAATAATAATAATAATAATAATAATAATAATAATAATAATAATAATGCAGTTGGATAATATCAAGCATGGAGAAGTAAAAACTATTGTCAGGCGAGAGTACACCAACAGAGTTAGGAAAATTTTAAAATCTAAATTGAATGGTGGAAATACAGTCAAGGCCATAAATACCTGGGCAATACCAGTTATAAGATACACAGCTGGTATAGTTAACTGGACACAAGCTGATTTGGACCTTTTGGACCGAAAATCCAGGAAACTAATGACAATGCACTACAGTTTACATCCACGTGGTGATACTGATAGACTATATCTGCCCCGAAAATCAGGTGGCAGAGGATTATTACAAGTGAAGCAAACAGTTGAAGAAGAAAAACATGCACTGGCTGATTATTTAAAAGAAAGTCAAGAACATCTATTAATCGAAGTAAAGAACAAAAATCTACTGAAAGCCCAACAGACGAAACAAGAATACAGAAAAGATGTGATAAAATCAAGAATGGAGAGTTGGCAGAACAAAGCACTGCATGGCCAATTTCTGGAAAAAATAAAAGATAAAGTGGACAGTGAACAAACTTGGTTATGGTTAACAACAGGTACATTAAAGAAAGAAACAGAGTCACTAATCCTGGCTGCGCAAGAACAAGCTATCCGCACAGATGCCAAATGCTGATGATGCCAAATGCAGACTTTGCAAAGAAGCTGATGAAACTGTTGATCACATACTCAGCTGCTGTAAAAAAATCGTGCAGACTGATTATAAATTGCGGCACAATTCAGTAGCACAAATGATCCATTGGAATTTGTGCAAAAATTATAATATTAAAACAGCAACAAACTGGTGGGAACATCAGCCTGAAAAAGTCACCGAAAATCAGATGGTCAAGATCTTGTGGGATTTCTGTATACAAACCGACAAAATATGGCGCATAATACACCAGACATCACACTGGTTGAGAAAAATAAGGTCACAATCATAGACATCGCAATACCAGGTGATAGCAGGGTCGCCGAGAAGGAACATGAAAAAATCGCAAAATACCAGGACTTAAAAATTGAAATTCAACGACTATGGCACAAACCAGCAGTGGTAATTCCAGTGGTAATTGGCACACTGGGTGCTATTCCAAAAGCACTGGAATTACATTTAAAACAGTTAAAAATTGACAAAATCACCATCAGTCAAATGCAAAAAGCCTCACTGCTTGGATCTGCACGCATATTACGAAAATACGTTACGACGTCCTAGGCCCATGGGTGGGGCCCGACTAGTAACCAATGCCAAATCCGGCGAAACAACTGGCCGCTGTGATACAATTGTATAATAATAATAACAATAACTATATGTTGTTATTATTATTATTATTTGTTATAATAATAACAATTAAGTCAAAGTTGAATATAAGAAAGAAATAATTGAGAAGCGAGCTGAAAATTGGAAAAACAAAGCTATGCATAGCCAGTACTTGAAAAATATTGAAGGCAAAGCTGACCAAAAGCTAGTTTGGAACTGGTTAAGATCAGAGCACTGAAAAAAGAAACAGAAGGCTTTAGTTTGGCAGCTCAAGAACAAGCCTTAGCCACAAACTGCATGAAGGCAAAAATTCAACATGTTACCACCAACAGCAAATGTCGCCTCTGTAATGAGAAAGACGAGACAGTCGACCACTTGATCAGTGGGTGCAGCAAAATTTCACAAATTGACTACCTACAATGCCATGACAGCATTGCTAAGATCATTCACTGGAAATTGTGCCAAAAGTTTGGATTTTGAGTACAGCAAAAACTACTGGGAACATCAGGTTCAGAAGGTTTTAGAGAATAAGAAAGTCAAGATCTTGTGGGACTTCAGAATTCAGACTGACAGGCACTTGGCCCACAACACACCTGACATAACAATAGTTGAAAAGAAAAAAGTATTGTTCACTGACATTGCAATACCTGGTGATGAACAAATTGAAGATAAACAGCAAGAAAAAAATCACAAAGTACTGGGACTTGCAAATTGAAGTTGAGCGACTGTGGAAAACGATATCATGTGTTGTCCCGATTGTAATTGGAGCCCTTGGAGCAATACCTAAAAGGCTACCTCGCTATTTGGAAATTTTAAATTTATCAGACTTGAACTTTCTGATTCTACAAAAAACCACCCTACTTGGAACAGCTTATCCTCCGACGTTACCTTAACAACTAGGTCCTAGGTTAGGACTCGAGCTGTTGAACTACCAACCAGCCCCAAAGGCTGTGAATCTCACCAAAGATTAACCACATAATAATAACAACAACAACAACAACAACAACAACCTGTTCCCTTGTGTTTAATACTAAGTGAGCAGCAAAGCTTTATAGGGTGCTTTGATTGATAGTGAGTAGGAAAAAACCCGAACCAGAAGCTGTTATTATAAGACTCTCATCCTCCAACAAGTGCAATACAAAAACAAACTTATACGACTGTTTAATAGTGATAGTAAAAGATAGTAAAATATGGAAACTGAGTAGGAAAAGCTTTGAATGCTAGGAAATTGAAAAGAATATTCAATATTCAATGAAAAATTAAGAATATATACAGAAATAATAAATTTGGGGCAATGTGTAGAGATTAATGCAGAAAGGAACCCAACATATAAGAAAATTAAATAATAGATTGGTAAAATTGATGAGCATATGGAGGCAAAATAGAGATAACCGAAGGAAATTGTTAATGTGACAATGAGAAACACATGATCAAGCTACTGGAGAAATGAAGATGCTTAATGAGTTTTGTTTTTATTGATAAAATGTTACATTTTTAAAATTTAAGTAAAAACATGTCAAATTCACTTTTATAGCCTGCAACTGTTAGCAGCATTAAATTTCTATATATGCAATAAGCCTATTAAAATCAATGAAACAATAAGTAAATTATGGCTAAATGAAATCATATTGATTTAAGTCAGCTGGTTTTGAGGCTGCTGCTCATACTGAGTCAAATTTTAAAAACCACATAATTTAATATATGAATTATGGTCAGTGTGATAAAAAATATATCCAAACTTAAAAGTTGCCATTATCTGTGATCTTTCTAGCATTCTGTCTTGTAGTCTTTATAAGTAATTAATTGTGATTATTGTGATTAATGTGATAAAATAAGTTTACATTGGTCTGTTTCCTGATCCAGCCTACCTCAAAACACTAATATGTTTTGTATATGAGAGCTGCAAAAAGAATTCACATATTCTAATCAACTTTTCAGAAACATGTTTTCTTAAACATTTTATATTTGCTCTTAACAAAATGTTACTAATTATTATGTAATTACAATAATTATGAATTTTTAGAAAGGCTTCTATAAAGTTCAGTAAGTATATATGTATTTGAAATTTAAAAATTACCTAATGTATTTTTTTATTTTGTGTAAAGATAAAACAGAATGTAAACCACCTTGGATTACTGTTACCATGTTTAATCTACCTAGGATACTTTAATGAGGTAGCATACAATTTGACAATTAAGTAATGCCACTGCTTCTAGTATATTTAATATCCACATAGGTGATTCAGCACCATTTTTTTATTTGTAATCTTTATTTCAAGCTCAAGAATGTTCCTAAGAACACATGTATAGGGCAACCATGCTGTTAATTCAGAAACAGGGTGGATTTTATTTAAATCAAGTCAATTTATATAATGATTTAAATAATGATTTAAATCACTAGTAAAAGGACTTGATTTAAATCAACTCGATTTAAATAATAATTTTTAAAGAGCAACTGTCATTTCTGTCCTGCAATGGCTCCTCCTCAGGCCCGCTATTGACTCACCGACAGTCCCATTCACTTTAATGGGATGGCTGGTAATGCAGCAGTGACCCAACAAGGTGAGAGACATGGTAGGCAGCAGGTGAATGGATGCTTGCTAGCAAGCGCTGCCATGATGAATCTGAAATGACAGGTGCTCTTTAATATTATAACCTGCTTAGAATGTTTCACTTCCATTTTTACTGCTTCCCCTTCCTCCTCACACTTAGAATCTGGTGGTACAGATGTATTTCTCTTCAAACAATCATACAGTTTGTAGTATACGTAGATTTGCAAAACAATGGTATAAAGGAATATTCCTGAACTTTGTTTTATGATTTATTCATGGTTACTGTGAAATTGTGTGAATGCATCAATGCAGTGCATGTTATCTCAGCTTGCAGAGCTTGCATTCGTTGAATGAGTTTTCCAAAAATTTAAATATTTTTAGCAATTGTGTTGTATTGCTGACTCTTTCAGGTTGTGATAAATTGCGATTTTTAAGATCTTTTTCACATATGCTGTTATCAAATCAGTGTCATTTGAATTATTTTGGTTTTGTTTAAAAAACCTCCATTTATCATAATTTAAAGTTCATTCTGGTATTTTCAGACATTCCAGTGAGCAATCATTCTGAATGTTGTTTCTGTTTTTAGAATATTAGCTATCCTGCAGAATATTATTCTGTCTGCAAGTTTGAAAACATTTTGTCTACCTTTTTATCTAAAATTTATGCAAATATTGAGGAGTGACTGAATACTGTGACATCTGACATGATAATCTTATTTCTGTTTGTTGAGGAACGTTGATGAACACTTTATCATTTTTGACATCTGCAAATCATCCTAATAACCATACATACCATTGGAATCTCACGTTTATTAGTTCATATTATATGACTCTCATTCTGGAGACGGTTTATCTATCTGATTACTAAGAATCAATGTTGACCTGATGACATATAATCAATGAATCAGTCAGAATGTCATGGAAAATTTTGCCAAATGCTTTCGTATTTTTACAGTCCACTAAGAAAGTTACCTGTTGAAAAAAAGTCATACATTTTTATCAAACTGGTGCATGTTTCTAAGGCATTAACAAATACCTAAATAGTTTATAACAAAATTTGGTTAATTGTCAGTTTTTAGAGGACTGGTTTCTAATTCCTTGAAAAGATCTTTTTTCCATTTTGAAGCTAGGGAAAATCTTTGCTTCTTTCCAATCATTTGGTGCTTTGTAAAGTTCATTTTCCTGAACTTCTCAGTAATAATGAATACAGGTTTGGAATGGAATAGAGTGCATTCCATGTGGCTCTGGAGATGTAGATTCATTCAAGATCAATATATATTCTCTGGCTTTCTTCCTGTGAAGCTCTTGCTCCTTCAACCATCACAATGACTTGGTGAAGTGCATATCCACTTGACATACTTCCAGTCAATGCATTAAGCATGTGTGGATTGACTCAAGCAGTCCTATTAGCTATTAACAAGGAATCTACGGGAATACTCAGTCATGTGAAAGTTTAATGCTTAGCTTTAGTGCTTTGGGGAATTTATTCTGTATAATGATTTATATATAATTCCTTAGTATGCCTTATAACAGCCATTTAAGTTACACCATTATCTTCTAGGTAATATAGGCGAAACAGGAAATCAAAAGAACTTCCTAAAGGCCATCTTTTGAATTCAAATAGAGATACATTTTAAATGAGAACTTCTGCTTCAGTTTACTCTATTTTGTTGTCCAGACTCCATCAGTGTTCAATGAATGCTGCTGTAATTTTCCATCCTTTCATTTTACCATGGTACATGAATCATTGTTTCTTGATGTTATAAGTAAAAACAACATTTCTTCATTCTCTTTCCCCAATGAGCTATTATTTTCCCCACACTGAAACAGAATCAGGAGAGGATGACTTAGCTTGTGCAAGTCAGGATGATGAAATTGTCAAGCTTGATTTTTTTTTTGGGGGGGGGGAGCTTTGACAAATTTTATTTCTACTTGGAAATCATTTTTGGACTTTTTATGAGAAACTGATAAAAAATGAAATGTTTATTGTAGGATTTCATTATTACAATTATATGAATTATGGAAGCAATACAAATGTTAAACTTGTATTTATTCATTGATTTTTTTACTTATATTTGTACCAAGGAAAGTCAGAAGTCATTCATTTTCTTTTCTTTTTTTAATCTTTCTTTCTTCCATGTTCACATTTTCTTTCCTGAGCTTTTTTTTAGATCTTTTTTCTGTTTGACTTTTAACTTTGCATTTTCAACATATATATCAGGGGTGGATTCCTGTCAGTTCTAACCTCTTCTATAGAAGAAGTTCCACAAATCTACAGTGCCGCTTAGAAAGGGTTCCAGCTCCCTCCCCCTGCCAGTCCGCACATCATCAAGATGAAGAGCGAGAGGAGGAATTCTGGGAGTTGAAGTCCACAAGTCTTAAAGCTGTCAAGTTTGAACACCCCTGGGTTTTTTTTTTCTAAAGGGTTAGAGGTGCAAGGGTCTTGTACCTTGACAGCTTTAAGACTTGCACACTTCAGTGCCAGAGTTCCTGAGCCAACATGACTGGAGGAAGAATTCTGGGAGTTGAAGTCCACAAGTCTTAAAGCTGTCAAGTTTGAACACCCCTAGGGGTTTTTTTCTAAAGGGTTAGGGGTGCAAGGGTCTTGTAAGTTGTCAGTTTTAAAACTTGTGTGCTTCAAATGCCAGAGTTTCTGAGCCAACATTTTGGTTGCTAAGCAAGAGCATTGTTAAGTGAGTTTCACCACATTTTACAAGTTGGCCACTCTCACCTGGTCACATGGTTGGCAAGCCACTCCCACAAAGCAGACCACACCTACAGAAGAGGTTCTAAAAATTTTTGAAACCCATCACTGATGTATATGTATACATTTCATAATGTATATGTATGTATATCACTAATAACACAGTCATATAAATTGTAGACCAGAACTAAACATTACAAGCTCTTGGTCTGCTTTTAACAAGCTAAAACTTTATAAAATCATTATTATCATGAAGCAAGTAAGCCTATATTCAGAAGAGCATCCTGGACTAATCTAGAAATAGATTATTAGTTTACAAAATCATACACTTTAAGAACATAAGAATAGCCATGGTGAATCAGGACCTGTCCAGTCTTATTCCAGTTTTTTATTTCCATCAGTGACCAACTACTTATTTTAATGAATGATACATTCATTTTGAGAAAATTCTACCTATTTCCAGTCCTGTTGATATACCCATATCAAAGTATAAAATTGTATCTATAATTTAATACTATCATAAAATATGTTCATCATTGAGAGTTAATAGTGATTAACCAATCACTAGGTTGATTTTATTATTTTTTCAGTTATTAAATATTGATTTTTTTTGAGCCACACTATAATTTTTCATATTATTTTACTAATATTATTTTAAACCAAAGAATATATTGCAAAATAAACTTGGAATAAGCATTCCGTTGTCATAAATTATATTATTGCATACATTGCATCTTTAATTTGAATGACTAAAATAGTTTTTGACATTGCCTCATGTTTTTATTTCATTGTAGACAATGAATACAAAAGAAGAATATGAACACAGAAAAGATAAGGAAAGCTACCTCTGTGCAGTTTGCTTGGATATCTACTTCAATCCTTACATGTGCTACCCATGCCATCATATTTTCTGTGAACCTTGCCTACGTATGCTTGCCAAGGATAATCCAACTAGCACTCCATGTCCTCTCTGCCGTACTGCAATTACCCACGTTTTTTTCCAATCAGGTAAAAAGCCTTCCTTAAATACATTTCAGTAATTGTTGCCTATATTTCCAAATTAGTACTAATTAATACTAATATTAAAACTAACTATCCTTCTCAAGAAAATGTTCAGTATTAAGTGTATTCCAAATACCGGAAATATGCTAATAACATAATGAAAATATAACCAAATTCTATGTGATGCCAGCTGATATGTTTCTAAAAGTGTAATTGTTTCAGTAATCAATCTCATCAATGGCAATGTCATATAGAATTGATATCTAAATATTTGAACGTATTTCAGTCAAAATCATTCAACAACTGGCACATCTTCATGGCAAAATCCAGAATGCATGTACGTTCGCCTCAATTATCATTTATATGTATAATCTGCTCCTCCAAACATTTTTATTTATTAAATGTATATGCTGCCCATCTCATCAAATGTCAGCTTAATTTTTAACCTAGGCTTATATGTGAGGATTTTTCAGTAATGAGAAATGAAAAGAAAGTGCTCATGGAGTTAAACTATAATGAGGCAAGCATTTCTCAGAGACCCTTACCTAGAGGTGGGATTCAGACCAGTTCAGGTGAACCAGTTGTTAAAATTCTGCCCAGTTTGACAAACCATTTAATCCCATCACTGACTGGCCCCGCCCCAGCCCATTTTTTGGCCTGTTTATTGGGGCATTTTTCGGAGCATTTTGGACTTCAGTAATAGTAAATAAATAGAGAGGGAAATTGAACCTTGTTAAGGCCTTTAGTGGCCGGGAGGCAAGGCTGGGTGTGATGAGTGACGTCAAGTTGGCCACACCCACCCAATCACATGGCCACCCGGCCTCGCCTACCCAGTCAGTCATTAGGGCAGAAAAAGGTTGTTAAATTATTTGAATCCCACCACTGCCCTTACCCCTTATATAACTAGTTGGAAGTAAGTTTCTGTACCAGTTTAGGTTAGTTTTAATATTTACTGCTTTCCTTCATTGTCTCCTTGAGATGCATACAGAACATCACTCTTATCTAGTAAGTTAAAATTAACCATAGATTCTTAAGTACAATAGTCTCATAATCATTATCTAGTCCTAGATATCAGTTTGAACAGATCCAGACATGCATATTGTGTCTTCACTACATTATAATATGTCTTTTTCCAAGAGTTAATGAAGAAGTTAATTACCACTAAATAATTCCCCCTTTTGTAACATTAAATTGTACAGAAGTAGAATTTAGTCTAAAAATGCAGTATTTCAAATTGAACTAGAAGTCTCTAAGGCAATAACAGAGGAAAGGGTTCTTGGCAATATATAGAAACTGAACATCTAGCTAATTATTTATTGCATTGTCCATTATACACAAAAGCTGTAAGTTATCATTTGGGAGCTCAAGACAACAATATTTTTTTCTTATTCCATATTAAAAAAAAATTCTATGTAAGAGGAAAACACATTAGTAACAAGATTTAATAAAACTATGACTGAAACAGTAATTACACCTATGATTGTGGTAGAGATAAAGATTTCTCATTTATTGCAAAGTAAATGAAAATGAGAAGTGGTATTTTTTATGTATTATTACACTTTAGATGGATTTGCATAATAAAAGGTCCTGAAACAAATTACACTCTGTATCATTCTTGTAACTATATTTAATAGAAGAAATGGGTGTCTTATTAGTATTCCATCAAATGCATTCATCGATTGAATGTTGATGAGTGAAATAATAGAGTCACCTATCAGGGAAATGGGTGATATATAAATTTAATGCATAAAAAGTATTTAAATAGGGCAAAGATGTGGACCTACTGGACTTTAGACTGACCCCAGTCCAGGAGGCCTTATGTGTCCAACTGGCTCTTGTTTTTGACATATGTAATTTAAAAATATCTATTGCTTTATATCCAGCCAATATTATTTTTGCTCTGTATAGTCGTATAGTCTTCGTATTCTCTGAATTTGGTGAGAAATCCACAACTTCTCTTACAATTGCTTTGCAAATGCTTTTAAAAGAACCCAAAGTTTCAAATCTCATTTGCCAGGTAACACAGTTGCCAGCTGTTCAAAAAGATAAAAGAGGTTATCTAAGTGTTCATCACATGATTCTCTAGATTGTTTCATTCATCTTGATATAATATAATAAATATTTCTGGATATAATAAATACTTTTGAAAAGTAACCGACTTATCTTCAAGAGCTGATTCTCTTTTAAGTTTTCATAAATATGAAAAACAATGGAAAATTGATACCAATATTTTCATTACTAAATAAAGGTTGCTAACATGTTTATGTTATTTCTTCTTGTTTATTGTAGACCTGAACAATTCCACAGAAACTTTCTTTCCAATGGAATATTCAAAATTAAAGGAAAATTTTCAAAAATCAAATTTAGCAAATTGGCCTCTCCCTAGTTGCAAAAAAGTATTCAGAGTTATTGATGGTAAGTAAATTATTAATGACTATTTTATCTTAGAAATTCATTAACTTAAAAGTTAAATGTTCAAGGATATGCATGACTGAATCATACTTCATTCTCTGAGGATTTTTATTAATGAATTTTTATTTATGCCCATTCTGAAAGTAATACTATAAACTATAGGATTGCAGTAGAAATAATACAAGTTGAGTTTTTGTTTGAATTTACACTATATTTACATGCCCGAGTAGACACTCTCAGAATATTCTAGCCGAGTTGTTTATGCAGAAAGATATCCTATTTCAATGTGCAGATATCTAAAAGGGAAACTCATGAATTTTCTTATTTCCTTGAGTTAATGCTATTGCCTATGTGGTAAGAATGGTGAACTGTCAAATGCATAGGTAACTGTTTAAAGACTAGCACTACATATAAAGGCATTGAGTAACAAAGTATGCTTACAGGCAGTTATGTAGATCAGAAGATAGTATTGCTTACTTGCATTAGATCTTGTGTATAAAATTGAGTAAATGTTAATTGCAAAGAGTATAGATCAACAAATATCTGACAGCAAAATCTAGTAAAAACTATTTAAAACTAAAATGACAGATAAGCTTTCTGCTAGCTAGTACACTAGGTATATAGTAGTTGTTGCCCAGCCAGCAAGATATAGTGATGAAATTGGCTGCTGTAAGCGAAAGGACATAGATCAGTGATAACTAATCTTTTCCGGACCGAGTGCCCAAAGCGAGCATGCACAAAGTCACACACGCGCACCCAAACCCCCAAAATGCAATGCATGCCTCCTACGCATGCACCCCACCCCAGCGTATGCACACGGAACCCCTGTGCATGCACCCCGCACATGCACACACGTCCCCCCTGCATGCACCCTCTGTGCATGTGCGGCAGAGACCCAAAGGCCACCTGGCTGGTGGGAGGCATGCATGCATGCGTGTCAGAGCTGAACTGGCGCGATGGCTCGAGTGCCATCAGAGAGGGCATTGCGTGCCACCTCTGGCCCGCATGCCACAGGTTCGCCATCATGGATATAGGTAGATCGAGAGCTGAGATACAGTGCAGAAGAATAAGTACAGGTGAAAATAAAAGCTCCATAAAAATTGAGGAGATGAAAAGAAACTTCTAACTATGAAAAAACAAACAAAATATAAGTAAGTGCAGAGAAGAGCAACAAAGATGATTAGGGGACTGGAGACTAAAACATATGAAGAACGATTGCAGGATCTGGGTATATCTAGTTTAATAGAAAAAAGGACTAGGGGAGACCCTCCAAGGTCCCTTCCAACTCTGCTATTGTATACATTGTAAGTAAGTAAGTAAAACAATGTGTCAGTGTTTCAAATATCATCCAGAAATAAATCAGAGTCAAAGGCAGAGCTATCCCTAAAGTTCCAATTTAATAAGAGAGACACGTTGGTACATTCTGTGCAAACCCAAATCTGAAAGCTTCCTGGGTTACCACCCAGTTTAAAGTTCATGATCTTGTCCCCACTCCCACAAGTCCATCACATGATCCAATGCTCCTCTGCCATGCTGGCATTTCCACCCATCTACTTCCTGTCAGGTGCAGGGGTGCGGAGACAAAAGAAGACCTTGGGCTTCTAGAAAGGAATTTTTTTTATTTTGAAAACAAACACATTCTACTCCTTACTATTCCCCCTCCCTATTCCCCACTAATGAAACAGCATAAAAAATTTATAGAAAGTGTGGCGGGCCAAAGATCCTAAAAGGAATATGACTGCAGGCCTGACACAATGTTTTGAATTACATAATAGTAAGATTCAAGTCCAGCCACTTTTATATAAAACACTTCCCCAAAACAGAACATTTATTAGGAGGGGCAAGACGGGTGTTTTGAGACTGAAAGTAAGAGGAACTTTCTGTGGCCAATGGTACATTTATTACTTTATCTTCAGTCAAAACTAACCAGAACCAAAGACTTGTCTGAGGTACTCATATATTAGAAAATCTTTATAATAAAAGGATTTGATCCTTTGATAAATTCTTATGAGTGATCATTTCGAAGCTTCAGTCAAAATTAGAAAAATATTATTTACCAACCAATGTGCTGGCAGCTCTTTGTTTATTAATAAGATCAAGATGAGCATTGCTGTGAACAGCAATCTTTATTCTTCTAGAATGTCTACTTAACAAATATTACAATAATAATCCTAACTTTCACATTTTCCTCATTCAGATTCAATGTCTTTTTTAATTGTTAGTTTGGGGAATCTTTCTAGCTTCAAAACACCTTTTTGAAAATTGGAAGAAAAATTAAATAAAACTAAACTTGTGCCAAATACAATTTAGAAGGCTGTCTTTTTCCGTAGCCAATTGAAAGTGATACATACGTTTTCTTTAATCTATTCAATTTACTGCCTGTTATACCCTTCTCTGTTCAACACTTATTTTCCTTTTTATTAAACATTTCCTAAATATAAATTACATACATACATACATACATACATACATACATACATACATACATACATACATATATATATATATATATATATATATATATATATATAATGTAAATCCATCTTTCAAACTACAGGAGGAAATATAAAATATTACCACATTTTAGTTATGCCAATATGTACTTCAAGATTAATGAAAATTAGAGTTCACCAAAAAGATTCATAATTTCTGACATGGTTGTTGTCTTGTCAATTGATATTTTGCTAGTTATCAGTTTTCCAGGGTTAACAAATAATATGAGGAAAACATTGGTAATGTTGTAGTATTAATTCATATGTCCTTGTAGTATTAATTCATATGTCCCTTTTTGCCTTCGAAATACATTTTTGTTAAGTGATGTTTTAAACTATAGTTTAATCAACAGATTTTTCCTTTTTTTCTTCAATTTAAATATTAATAATAATTCATTTAATTTAAATATTTAAATAATAATAATAATAATAATAATAATAATAATAATAATAATAATTCTAAATTGAATGGTGGAAATACAATCAAGGCCATAAATACCTGGGCAATACCAGTTATAAGATACACAGCTGGTATAGTTAACTGGACACAAGCTGATTTGGACCTTTTGGACCGAAAATCCAGGAAACTAATGACAATGCACTACAGTTTACATCCACGTGGTGATACTGATCAACTATATCTGCCCCGAAAATCAGGTGGCAGAGGATTATTACAAGTGAAGCAAATAGTTGAAGAAGAAAAACATGCACTGGCTGATTATTTAAAAGAAAGTCAAGAACATCTATTAATCGAAGTAAAGAACAAAAATCTACTGAAGGCCCAACAGACGAAACAAGAATACAGAAAAGATGTGATAAAATCAAGAATGAAGAGTTGGCAAAACAAAGCACTGCATGGCCAATTTCTGGAAAAAATAAAAGATAAAGTGGACAGTGAACAAACTTGGTTATGGTTAACAACAGGTACATTAAAGAAAGAAACAGAGTCACTAATCCTGGCTGCGCAAGAACAAGCTATCCGCACAAATGCCATTAAGGCCAAAATCGAAAAATCCTCTGATGATGCCAAATGCAGACTTTGCAAAGAAGCTGATGAAACTGTTGATCACATACTCAGCTGCTGTAAAAAAATCATGCAGACTGATTATAAATTGCGGCACAATTCAGTAGCACAAATGATCCATTGGAATTTGTGCAAAAATTATAATATTAAAACAGCAACAAACTGGTGGCAACATCAGCCTGAAAAAGTCACCGAAAATCAGATGGTCAAGATCTTGTGGGATTTCCGTATACAAACCGACAAAATACTGGCGCATAATACACCAGACATCACACTGGTTGGGAAAAATAAGGTCACAATCATAGACATCGCAATACCAGGTGATAGCAGGGTCGCTGAGAAGGAACATGAAAAAATCGCAAGATACCAAGACTTAAAAATCGAAATTCAACGACTATGGCACAAACCAGCAGTGATAATTCCAGTGGTAATTGGCACACTGGGTGCTATTCCAAAAGCACTGGAATTACATTTAAAACAGTTAAAAATTGACAAAATCACCATCAGTCAAATGCAAAAAGCCACACTGCTTGGAACTGCACGCATATTACGAAAATACGTTACGACGTCCTAGGCCCCTGGGTGGGGCCCGACTAGTAACCAATGCCAAATCCGGCGAAACAACTGGCCGCTGTGATACAATTGTATAATAATAATAATAAGGGACGTGGTGGCTCAGTAGCTAAGACTCTGAGCCTGTCTATCAGAAAGGTCGGCAGTTCAAATCCCTAGTGCTGCGTAATAGAGTGAGCCCCCGTTACTTGTCACAGTCTCTGCCAACCTAGCAGTTCGAAAGCATGTAAAAATGCAAGTAGAAAAATAGGAACCACCTTTGGTGGGAAGGTAACAGTGTTTTGTGCCCCTTCGGCATTTAGTCATACCAGCCACATGACCACAGAAACGTCTTCGGACAATGCTGGCTCTTCAGCTTTCAAAGAAAGATGAGCATTGCCCCCTAGAGTCGGGAACAACTAGCATATATGTGTGAGGGCAATCTTTACCTTTACCTTTAAGTAAAATGATCCCCGATATTTTTTTAAATGGAAATTGTTATATGCATTTCTATTGTTATATTCAGTTGGCTGCTTTTAGCAAAATCCTTAGATTATCTCTATAATGCTGTATACTTGTTGGGAAATTACTTGCCATCTATTGTTTCTAAATTGTATCTCTTACAAACAATTAAATATTTATAGTGTCTCTAAAGTCTTTTAGGTCATTACTCCCAAAGACTCTGGGTTATATTTTTAACATAATGGATTATATTTCTTTTCTCACCTTTCTAGACTTTCAAAACATTCAGAGTACATAAGTTTTATTGCTCCACACCTTTGTGAATTTTTTCTTAACAGCCTATCTTCTCGTTATTAAGTTTCTTTTTTTAATTTCTTTTTTACTTTTTTAGATAATGGTTTCTTAAAATCAGTATTGAAAAGAAATAATCCGTAGTACAAAATTAGCATTATTTTCCAATATAAATTGACATTCCAGGATAAATTGACAGCAAAATCTGTGTACTTCCTTTTCCCCAATTTATGACTGCTTCGATTTACAACCATGTTGAGCAAGTTCCATTATGCTCGTAAGCCAAGGACTATCTATAGTAAATTGTAGGGAGCATAGAAGCATGGTATATCTCCGTGTTGATTACACATCAAATTTCTGTTTTAATGTCATTTGTAATCTAAATGTAAATACTTGGAAAAAGAATGTATAGGTACTATACATATTGTCCAAAGCATTGCAAGATACACCTTTTCATCTAGTATTTGTATTATTTATCCTAATATCCTGTTTCCCTGAATATAAGACCTACTCCAAAAATAAACCCCAGCCTGATTTTAGCATGCTCCTAATATAAGCCCTACGCAAAAAATAAGCCCTAGTTAAGGTGGGGGCATGGCCAGCTCTGGAGGGAATGGGGACCAATGGTGTCTGGCTGCAGCCTGCACAGCACAGGTGAGTTGATTACCTGTCCAAGCAGCAGGCAGAGGCAGACGGAGGCACGCAATCCAGAACTGCTAAATTTTAGGCAGCCAGCAGGCAGCAGAAGTAGCCTGCAGTACTGCACTCTAACCACTGCACCACCAAGGCTCATAGAAAGCAGTGGAGCAGATGTAGAGTTATATGTCTGCTTCCTCTGTTCTTAATGTTAATATTGCATTTCATACTTAATAGTACTCATTTTTTAAAAATTGACAAATTGCTTGATTAGTATTTTCATATCAATAGAACGTTCAGATGGTATCTGTTTTTTCTTTTGTCTTTTTATATAAAGCTTCACCCATATTAGTTATGTTCATTAACAGCTGTGGCTATGCAAAGCCTAAAAGGAATTTGAGTGACTGTCTTCCACATGATTTTCTCAACATCACACCATACTCACATCTAAATATAAATTGCTTTGCCAATTATCATACAAGAGTAAATCTCACTTGATAAAAATACTTTTTAACTGAAAAATGCAGATGTTGCTGAGAATGTTCTAAAATGTTGGCTCGCTTTAAAGAGCAACTTAGAACAAAAAATATATTTTATATTTTTCATCACTTCGATGTGTGCCATTCTTTCGTTCTTAATAAAACGAAAATGCTATGTTGTTGTCATCATTTTGCATCATCTTCCTTAATGCCATCTAATGGATTTTTGACTATCATTTTCTTTACTGGGAGTGGGTAGAGTAGAATTGTTCCTTTCTTAAATGCTACAAAAATCAATGCAAGGAAATGAAAGGAGCTGAAGGAAAGAAGATGGGAGCAGACTGTTAATTGAATCTCAGTTCCATGCTTGGAGCAAAGCCCAACTCTCTTCAGTTCAGTAAACGCAGCTCACTTTGGAATTCTTTATTTCAACATTACACATAAAAGTGGATTTTAGAATCTGAAAACATAAGAGTTTTAATTTGAATTGGATCATTACATGACCTAACTTTAAAATTCGGGGTAAAAATACAATTAAAATATATTAAAATATTTATGAAAAATAAAATTAAGAAAAAATTGTCAACTGAAAAAAATTCTGCTTATTTATGACCACATAGTTTGAACTACAAACTATTGGCATGTATAGATCTAACCACTCACCAGTATTCCAGTCTATCAAGACTCAATTAAATGTAACTCCTCTAGAGATTGAAGAATATCTTCACTGTGCTTACATGTCATAGATCTTAAAGCCAGAGCATGTGTTAGACTTTTGAAGCTTTTTAAAATGTGAGCCTTTAATTTACACTTCAGATTTGTGATTTGTGCTTGGTTTTTTTTATTTGATGAATGCGGTGTGTTCTCAGCTGAGAAAAATTGGGTCAGGCATTTAACTAATGCAATATTAGATATATCTTGGGTTCCTACAGCAAAAACAATTACAGTAATAAAATTACTATTGAATGAATGATTACATTATAAAGTCTAATCTGGGGTAAACTTAATGTAGATTTGCTTAAAGTAAAATCAACAGAGATACAAATCAACTATTATATTTATTCATTCAAATCTTCTCAGCTGAAGCAACTTATCATAAAATATCACTAAGTGTTTGCATAACTATGTCTTGATTAGAGATTGCAAAAAGATTCTAAGATGATGATGCAAAAATAGCCCCTTGGCATATTTGTGTGTTATTTTCTGTTAAGAGTGGAAATAAACAAAAGAATCACTTGTGGCCAATTTGATTTGAGTTCTCTAGAGGATATATTATATAGAGGATTTCTATGTGGTCATTAAATAGTAATGTGTTTTCAGCCGTAGCTACAAATTCATTTCTTGGAAATCAAATTAAAAAACAGATTATACAGGCATAATCTTTGGGATGTAAGCCAGCACAGATCTGAAGAACTTGCAGAAGGATGGATATAAAATCAAACATATTTATCTTTGTAATTTAAATCTTAAAAGCTATATTAGCATAGTGTAACAAATATGTTTGAGGCAATGCCACTCTGATAATATCAAGCCCCATTTCTACATTGTAAAATTAAATTTGGCAAATTTGGAATAAAATATGTATTGTTACATATGGTATCTTGATTGACTTGAATAGCGTAATCATTTGAATGGGATATAATACATAAATATAATAAATTTTAAAAAAAAATTCAAAGGGTAGACTTGGTAGACCACTGGGTCTCTTTCTGCCATTGGTTTTCTTAGTTTCTATATTAAGAGTTCGTTTGTTAGTAAATTCAAACTATCCTGAATGAAAACATTTTAGAGGGCCAACTGAAGTTTTTCAGCAAAGCAAAAGGAATGACCTGTTTTTCTTCTTTTTGTGTAGAGAGGTGGAAATACCACTTTCCATGTTGAATTAGGAAGATGACAAAGAAATAGCACTGCGTGGTGATATTTTTACTTGTATAAGAAATGTATAAGTCACCTCAGTCTCAAAGACGTGCTTGTTTAGCAGCATCAGCAATTTAGTCAATTCAATAAATGCAAGCTACCACAGAGAATGCCTTCTTTTGAGAACCCACCCATTTTATTTCTTAAAAGGTGGAGATCTTCCACAGGGATCTTCTGGTCATGTAGACTGAGCAGGATAGTGGAATTTGCTTGGGATGTGAATTTTAAATCTTGAATTATACATGGAACCATGCTAGAAGTCAATTCAGTGCCTTCAGCAGAAATATATCACAGTCATGAGGCTTCTCAGCAAGCATATGGGCTGCTGCATTTTGCATTAACTGAGTTTCCAGGTGCTCTGCATAGGCAGCTCCACATAAAGCAAATTACAGTAATCTAGCTGGAGGAATAAGCCTGTGAGTGACCAATCTGCAATGCCTTATTTTGAGCATAAGAGCCACAATAGTTGCCCTAGTGGAGCCAGATGAACTCATTCTTGACCATGGTCTCCATCTGCTTTTTCAGCAGGAGCCATGAGTTCAGAAGCACTTCCAAATTGCTAATCTGTTCGCATTATTACATTAAGATGATACAGCCCCAGAATCAACAGCCTTCTAAAGAAATGGTCATTCTGTCTTCTACGGTAGGGTCTGAACCTGTTTCTTAATGAAACATATACGGTCACTCATCTCATGTATTGTAACTCTGAAAGAGTCACAACTATAACAATAAAAACAACATTAGCAATAAAATGAGCTCCCTTCACAAAAACCTTCCAGTTCTTGGCACTCTAAAACAACCACTCCCCAATACATAAAACAGTCACAATCACTAGACGCCAATCTAAACCTGTTTTGGGGAGAAAACAGATTTTTAAGACTTGAAGGGTATGGATGTTTTGGATCTCCATGGGAGGCTGTTGGTGAGAACTGCTACTAAAAAGGCACGTGTCCTAGGTTCCACTGGATAATATTTTAGGGAAAGGATCTAAGGTGTTTACATTAACTGATTAAGTGACTTAATACAATGGGCAAATATTGTCAGGGAGTCTTGAAAACAACCTCTCCCCGGAAACAAAATGGAAGCCAGTACAGCTCATACAGCAGTAGTGTGATTTGTAATTTGAGCAAGCCAAGAGACATAAGAAATTGTGTGTGCCACCACATTTTGCTGCTATTGTAACTTCGGTCCAGGATGATCTTTAAAAAGCTCCATATAGATTCCCCCAATTGCACACCAGCTCTGTGTAGAAGAGAGCTATCAGTTGAGAATCAGAGATTACATTTCACCAGATCCAGAAGGGTCAAAGATCCAAAGCCTTTACAGAAGGAATAGCAGAACCAGGGTGCAGAGTCAAAAGAGGCAGCAGTCTAGAATCCCTAGTCACCTAAAAGTGGACTAAATCCAACCCTTGAATTTCATTTGACTTATCTAGCTCCATTAGGAGCTAGCTGTTGATTAAAATACTCCTATGCATAGGTTTTTAGCAATAAATCAGTTATTATTGGACCTTCATGTGTGGACTGGTCTTTTGCACCTATCAAGTTTGTCTTATTAGGGCTGAGTGACAGCCAATTCTTCCCCAACCAGGCCCTCATATATTCCAGACACTTAATCAATACCTGAACAGCATCACTGTCCCAACCAGGAGTGAAAATATACAACTGGGTACAATCAGCATGCTGATGATAATTGCACTCTATTGTCAAATGACCTTATTAAGAGGATTTATGTAGATATTAAAAGAGAAGCAGTAAGAAACCCAAACCATTTAGAAGGGCCTAGATTCAGGCCTTATGTCCACCACTATGGAAGAAGAAACAGACTCACAGAAAACAGTTCTCCCCACTCCTAGTCCTTGAAGCCAGTCCAAATGGTTAATGGTATCAAAGGCTGCCAAGTGATCTGAGAGATCCAGGATGGTTGGTCCATCCTGATCCTGAACACTCCAGTAGTCAATCATAAGTGTAATTGATATTGTCTCAGTACTATAACTCAACTGAGTAAAAAAGCGCCAGATAATGGGCTTCATTCCATGCTGCAACCAAGGCCTTAACTGAACCATGCACCATGCTTCATGGGGAAAAAAACACCCTTTGAAACCACATTAAGTCTATCAGTTGTCCAGGATGTGCCAAACGAATAGATATTTTTCACCATCCAGACCTGGTCAGAACTTAAAGATTGATATCATCATATTGATATGCATCACCCCTGCCTTTACTCGCATATGAACTTACTGTAAGTGACATCCCATTCCTAATCCATAGGGTTCAATATGACGTCGGCCCACCATTTGCAGCTATAACAGCTTCAACTCTTCTGGGAAGGCTGTCCACAAGGTTTAGGACTGTGTTTATGGGAATTTTTGACCATTCTTCCAGAACTGCATTTGTGAGGTCACACACTGATGTTGGACAAGAAGGCCTGGCTCTCACCCGCTGCTCTAATTCATCCCAAAGGTGTTTTATTGGGTTGAGATCAGGACTCTGTGCAGGCCAGTCAAGTTCATCCGTACCAGACTCTGTCATCCATGTCTTTATGGACCTTGCTTTGTGCACTGGTGCACAGTCATGTTGGAAGAGGAGGGGGCCAGCTCCAAACTGTGCCCACAAACTTGGGAACATGGAATCATCCAAAATGTCTTGATATGCTGAAGCATTCAGAGTTCCTTTCACTGGAAATAAGGGGCCAAGCCCAGCTCCTGAAAAACAACGCCACACCATAATCCCCCCTCCACCAAACTTTACACTTGGCACAATGCAGTCAGACAAGTACCGTTCTCCTGGCAACCGCCAAACCCAGTCTCGTCCATCAGATTGCCAGATGGAGAAGCGTGATTTGTCACTCCAGAGAACACGTCTCCACTGCTCTAGAGTCCAGTGGCGATGTGTTTTACACCACTGCATCCAACGCTTTGCATTGCACTTGGTGATGTATGGCTTGGATGCAGCTGCTCGGCCATGGGAACCCATTCCATGAAGCTCTCTGCGCACTGTTCTTGAGCTAATATGAAGGTCTGCATGCCTAGGTACTTGATTTTATACACCTGTGGCCATGGAAGTGATTGGAACACCTGATTCTGATTATTTGGATGAGTGAGAGAATGTTTTTGGCAATATAGTGTATATTGAGATCACACTTCACTTGCACAATGAAGTCTCATTTAAATAAAGGGAACTGGACCGCACAAGAGGCAGGTGAGTGTGTGAAACTTTATTTGCGCAAGCAGGGGATCTAGATTGTGCATGCAAAATCATCCACCCAGCCACTGCTTGCTGCTCTCGCCAATGCTGCTCCATGGAGCCAGAAAGGTTGGGGATCGCTATTGTAATACACTATGGGTTGTATATAACTCTAAGTGCTATTACTCTACTGCTACAGGATTTTTGATTGAAAGTTCTTTCCTACTTCACTCTTCATTTCTAGTAAAGTTTATAGAAACCATAAATTAACCCTCAACCCCGGTGCGCAGCATGCAAAACACTGCCCCCTCAGGTCCATAGAAAAAGCTCTCTCCACAGAACCGGTCCCTGGTGCCCAAAAGGTTGGGGGCCACTAAATTAACCCACACAAGTTTCCTTCTTTTCCTTTGTGCATTTTCATTTCCATATATTGGGCATACATAGTTGTAAAAGTTATAAAATGAAATTATTTTTTATAAACTGTTTTATCAAATCATTATATTTATTCAGCAGGTTTTCAGAGTACAGACTCCTTCACACGAAGGCATTTTCCACATGCTGCTCACAGAATGGATTATATGGACTTTGAGGACGATAGCCGTGGATGGCGATTTGACATGGACATGGTGATCATCTACATTTATGCCATCAACTGGGTCTTGGGATTTATCGTGTTTTGTTTTCTTTGCTATTTTTTCTTTCCTTTTTAAGGATTTCTGTTCCCTATATTGTATGTGAGTGGCAAGACAAAGAAATAGACAAATCTGGATTAAAGAATGCAGATGGTATACAATCTCTGGTCTACTGTATAACACTGATAAAACTGCACAACAATCATTTACTTTGGTTTACTAATTATTATTATATTTTGAAGTTAAAAAATATTTGCATATTAAAAATGTTAGATTGCTTTTTCTAATACCTGTTAAGATGACATGGTGCTTTGAGTCCATAATTGCAATTTGTACATAAACTTGGGCAGGTTCATGAGAGTATTCATAAAGCAGATAAACTTTACTGATTAGCTTCAACTACTACCTGGTATGTATAAAATACATATACAAACTATCACCTCACACTTAATGGTTTCTGTAGATATAGTTCACATTAAATGCTTACATTCGGTTAAAACATTTTTTCTCATCAACTTTGGAATTCAGTGTGATATTTTTATATTGGTGCTTATTGCATATAATGGTCATGTTGAATCTAGCTTTCCACCTCTTGAAATCATTTCAGGAGTTTCATGAGAGATTTTTTAAATAGTAAAATGTGTTATGTACTTTAAGATATATGGTATATGACTTGGGAGAAATTTGTTAGAGAAATGTGTATAGTGCCTATGGTGGTCAGTTTTTAAGCAGAGACAATTTAGCTGCCTTTTTATTTGTGGATGTCTATCAAATTACTCAAAAGACTTGTTGGTTTGCCTTATTGATCAGCAGTATTTATGTTAAGAGCTGACATTAAAGAAACAAAAATCAAATTTTCAATTTTCTACCTATGTATATAGAATAATTGAGGAAGGAAGGAGCACTTTATTCTAATTTTATCTAGTTTTAGTTAAAATCTGTATATTTTGTTGTGTCTAATGTTTTGTGATCCTTAACCCAATTTCCCCAAATTTGGGAAGATGAGAGGAAAAGAGAGAGAAAAGAAATGGCCAGAAAGAGAAACTCAGAAGCACCTTTGATCCTTGTTGCTGAAAATATCTGATCCCTGACTCTTATATGATGTTCCTATAAATTCTGTTTGTAAGAAACCTTGAACTTCTGACCTCTTGGCTAACTAACAACCTTGACCTGGCTCTTGGAACTCTGGCTTGTATTTGGACTATTCTTCTGTGTGCTCCTATTGAAAACTAACTCTTCAAGTAAGCTTCTGTTTTGTTTACATTCTTCGTTTGCTGTTTATCTCTTCAGCTTTGAAGTAAAATTGCTAATCTCCATAGCAATCACATTTAAGTATGTGTGATTGAAACCTAAAGCAAGGTACAAGATTACAGTCTGACTCAAAAGTTGAAACCAGAAGTTAATGAAAATCAGCAGGAAAATCAGCAGGAGTCTACGTTTCTGGGGAAAGCTTAAATTTAGGATTATGGACCAGATTTTCTCCAGGAGTCATCAACTTCTTTCACTTCTGGAACAGTTTCCATCCCCCCAAATGCTACAGAGTGATACCATTTCCAGCTGCCTTGAGTTACATGAACAGAAAGTAAAAGATGAAGTTCAATTAAGTAATGTATAATTATGCAGTATATTTTCTTTTAAAAATGTTTGCAGATTGAGGTAAATTGTGGAAATACTTTTAACAGTTTGGAATATTGTGAATTGTCGGAGTTGGACATGACAAGTGTCAGTCTTGAAAGTATTAATGATTGAAAATGGTACCTGCAGTTGATTAAATGTTGGGGTCACATTCTTGATTGCTATTCTTCATATATAAGTGACAATTCTTTAAAATTACTGGCCTAATTTATTTTCAAAATACAGTGTAACCTTTCTATCTGAATAGTCATGATATTAAGTAAATGAAGTTTATCTATGAATTGAATTCTCTAAAATACTTATTTCTAGACTCCAATAAATACAGTGATTTTCTCAAATGTCTGAATCCAGAAGATTGGATATATACTATAATCATAATTAGTATAAAAATTTATTCAATTATAATGGCAAGAAATGACTTTGATTCAGGTATATGTTACTGAACAACTGGTAATAATACTTCCAATTTGAGAAAAGCCAGAAATTTTAGCAGTAGAAATTGGGAACAATTAATTTATTTTTAATTCTGTAATTCTTTGTAAATACAATTCTGAAATATTTAGGCTTAAGTCTGTTTGTAAAGTAAACTATCATGAATATACCATTGATATCCTAGTAAGCCTTCTGAGACTTGATTTTAATTTTTGGAATATTTTTATCTATAATGTTATGGTGCTCATAGTAACTTTTAAATTTCAATCACTATTAAGAGTGTTATTGTATGTTTGTAGCAATTAAACTAAGGTTTTTTTTGTAAATATATAGTGTTAACTTTCATTTTTTAAGAATAGAGAACTAAGAAGGAATTGCTTTTTATATAAAGTGAAAAGATTTTAATGATATGCAAGCTCTGAAAAATTAAGGAGTTCAACAAATTTTAATTGTAAATTTCCCATTGCATATCTGCTTTGCAGCACTAAAATAGAATGGTGATTATTCATTTTATGAAGATACTGGAATACTTGCTCTCTAGCATGTGAAAACTAACTCACTATTTTTCAAAATGCTAACCTAAAAATACAAATATTTATAAAAAGGAGAAATTACCTAAATATCCAAATATGATGTGAAAAATATTACAAAAATCAGCTTTGAAAAGTAGGCCAGGAAACACATGAAAGTTTGTGAAAATGTAGGAAAATGGCAGAACTGATCAACTTAGACAATATAGGGTAACTAGATGAAAGGAAAAACAAATGTATATGATTTATATCTGGCCTATTCAAGGCAATCAAAAAGAGTTGTGTGATCAGGGTATACTCTCAAATGTTAGAAAGTTATTTGGGGGGGAATCACATTATACAATCAAATATATCTGCCAGAATAATTAAGATAATTGTTATCCTGAGAAAATCAATAACCTAGTTTTTGGACAATAATCTGATCAATGTGAGGAAAGATTGAAGATACCCACAGCATCTTTTATGCAGTTTTTTTGAAAGAGGTTTGCTATTGCCTTCTTTCTGGGGTTAAGAGACAGCAACTGGTCCTACATCACCCAGATGACCTCATGCCTAAAATGGAATTAAAACTCATGGTTTCTTGGTTTCTAGCCTGGTGCCTTAACCATTTTGTCATTATTAGAAACAAATTAAAAATAGTATTGTTCACAATGTATGATTTATAGTTGAATTGACACTCAGCTGAGCCCAGCAACATTGGTATGAACTGATTTTTAGTAATATTGTCTTTAGTTTAACCAGATAAACCTAGTTTATTATAGCCAGATTAGATAGGTTGTTGCTATTTCACATGATTTCCCATCTTGTCACATCTTCAAAAAAGGAAAAAAAATAGATCCAGGAAACTACAGACCAATCAGCCTGACCTCAATACCAGAAAAGATTCTGGAAAAGATAATCAAGCAACAAATTAGCAAACACCTAAAAGTAAACAAAGTAATAGCCAAAAGCCAATATTGGTTTGTCAAAAACAGATCATGCCAGACTAATCTTATTGCATTCTTTGACAAAGTGACAATAACAATAGCAATAGCAATAACAGTAGACTTATATACCGCTTCATAGGCCTTTCAGGCCTCTCTAAGCGGTTTACAGAGTCAGCATATTGCCCCCAACAACAATCCGGGTCCTCATTTTACCCACCTCGGAAGGATGGAAGGCTGAGTCAACCCTGAGCCGGTGAGATTTGAACCGCTGAACTGCTGATCTAGCAGTCAGCCTGCAGTGCTGCATTTAACCACTGCGCCACCTTGGCTCACAAAATTAGTGGACCAGAGGAATGCCGTCAATATAGTTTACTTGGACTTCAGTAAGGCATTTGATAAGGTAGACCATAACCTACTACTAGATAAAGTAGAAGAATGTGGGTTAGACAGCATCACCTCCAAATGGATTCGTAACTGGCTGACCAACCACACACAACGTGTAGTCCTCAATGGAACTGCATCTACATGGAGGGAAGTATGCAGTGGAGTACCCCAAGGCTCTGTTTTAGGCCAGTACTCTTCAACATCTTCATCAATGATTTGGATGAGGAAATAAATAGGGAACTCATCAAATTTGCAGATGACACCAAGCTGGCAGGAATAGCCAACACTCCAGAAGATAGGTTTAAAATACAGAAGGATCTTGACAAACTTGAACATTGGGCACTATCTAATAAAATAAAATTTAATGGTGAAAAGAGTAAGGTTCTACATTTAGGCAAGAAAAACGAAATGCACAGGTACAGTATAGGTGGTACCTTGCTCAGTAGTAGTAACTGTGAAAGGGATCTTGGAGTCCTAGTGGACAACCATTTAAATATGAGCTAGCAGTGTGCAACAGCTGGCAAAAAAGCCAACACAGTTCTAGGCTACATAAACAGAGGGATAGAATCAAGATCACGTGAAGTGTTAATACCACTTTATAATGCCTTGGTAAGGCCACACTTGGAATACTGCATTCAGTTTTGCTCGCCACGATGTGGAAAAGATGTGGAGACTCTGGAAAGAGTGCAGAGAAGAGCAACAAAGATGATTAGGGGACTGGAGACTAAAACATGAGGAACGGTTGCAGGAGCTGGGTATGTCTACTTTAATGAAAAGAAGGAATAGGGGAGACATGTATCACAACCTGCACTATTTACATTAGTGTGTAAATTTTAAAGGCAATAAAGTAGGACAAAACAAACAAATCTTAATAAGATAATATTCAGGGAGTCAAAAGAAATGTTCAAGTGACTGTTTCAAGTCCCTTGAACAATAGTCACCTTGCTACATCTCTAAAGTTTGTACGGTTCGGAAACTAGTTAGTTGTCAACTCAAATGTATGTAAAAGTATTTAGAACTGATTCTATTATATAAAATTTACTATGGTTTTATTAGTTTTAACATTATGGGTTAAATGGTTAAAATACTTCTGTTTATGTGTGCGGAATTGAACATTAGAAATACATTTTTAGCTAAAATTTTGGGCACAAATTAAACCCATCTGCTTAGATTGGCTGTATTCCAATGATTGCATAGTTTATCCTTGGAAGTGAATACATATTTTAATTAGCATAGTTATTGATTATGGTCCATATTCTGTTTTATTTATTCTGTTCTGCTACCTTAGTTTCAATTAAATATTTCTTTTTCTATGATATATTAGATTTTGTTTGATTAACTTAAGATCTGTTTCTATCCTGCAAATAAATTCAAATATAGTGACTTCCTTTTAAACTCTTTCTATCAATGTCACCATAAAAGATAACACCGTTGAAGGAATCATGGTGTATCATGAGAATACTGTAAGGAACTTGCATGCCATGTTAGTATCATCAACAGTCCTCTATTTTTGGAGGATTTTAAATGCTGTGAATTTATTAATGCATTAAAACAGATTTCATTCCTTCTACCAAAAACTGGTTATCTCTAAACTCTCTAATTTTCCAAGTTTCTAACAATTTGCTTCTCACTCCGAAGGAAAGAAGCCATGATGAAAATAATTAAAAGGTGATGTGCTAAATATATTCAGTGTAAAAAAAAAGTATCTCAAAAAACCATGACATAATTTTCCAAAACTGAAATTATAATTAATGGATATTCTAATGAGAAAATTACTTGAAAACACAGATAATAGAATTTAAGAATTAAAAGACAATCCTATGCGCGAAAATATTATATTTCTTCAAACCAGTCATTCACTATAATGTTTCTAAACTTATTTTACAGGATAAATGAACTGGATTGGGAGGCAGACTAAATTATATCTAGTCTGTATATTATAGCTTTGAAGAAGTATCAACAGTTTACAAGATGTGCTATTGCTGAACAGATCCAGTTAAAGTACGCTATCTGAATGAGTCCAAAGATCAGAGAGCTATTAGAAATTAAATGGAAAAAAATATTACGAGTGCATATTAAAACTGGAGCTTTTGTTGCAGTTAGATCTGATCTATTTAAACAGGGTATTGTGCAGTCAATGGGCTCAATAAAAGATTTAAAAACAATCTCTATCAGATAAAACAGTAAACTTCTTGGTTTTAAAACATCAGCTGATTTGAAATGTAGATGACTTATTTTTATAATCTAAATATTTTTTGTTTCTTACTTTGCCTTTGGGAAAGATTATTTGATGAATCATTGCTTTTGGTCTGACAGTTATTTCTAAAGATTCAGACTGGGCTTGCAATTCAGCCATACAACTGAAATTGTGCTAGAATCTTTACTGACAACAGCCTTTGTCTCAAACCTAGTGCTAAAAATATAAACTTCTGATCTCAGCACCTTTTTTTAATAAAAAGGAACCATGAATGGAGAAAGAGGAAAGGGGAGACTGAGGAAGTTGTGACTGGGTGGAATTAATGAGATCCTCTGGAAGGAGGTGAAAATTTAAAGAAAAGACCATTTACAGGGCAGGATGTGGCCACAATGCAAGCAAAGATTATTTGGAAGCATAGAGAGGATTGGAAAGTACTAGTGAATAGAGACAGACTAAACCCATTTTTTCCTTCTGCTTTTCTTTCATTTCCTCTGACTCCTTCGTTGTACTCTGCATTATGTTGCTTACGCAGAAAGAGAATATGTGATAGACATGTATTATATATGTCATTTTTAATCCTATTGAAAGACGTATTATTTTATTGTATGGCATAACAAATCTAGCATGAATAGCCATTAATCTGTTCATTTGGGACTCTCTATGACAATACTCTAGCGGAAAAATCAGTGTCTCTGTCAAGACATGTTTGTATCTCATCAACTGAACTGATGTCATCATAAATTCCTCCTAAATATGCTAGGATGTGATTTTGGATTTTTTTAAAAGACCAGTTTACTTCATCCTGATGTCTTGATTTCCAGAACTGCATAAAATCATTTTATATTACCTATTAAGCACCTGGAAAATATTCAGACGTTTTGAATATTATAAACTCTTTTGGAGTGCTTGATATGGTATCCTCCTTTAGTTGTTTATTTCCACCACAATAAATAATTCTGTGAACCAATATTTAGGCTGCTGATATTCAGTTAAATTTACCAAATAATCAAGTTTTGATAATAATTGTGTGCCTTTGAAATCTTCCAAGCTAGTCATTGTTATGGAAAGTTCTGCACAAATAATTAAAACATGGACAACATGTAATGAAAAATAAATGCTTGTTATAATCTTCTGTGTTCTGTCCAATCAGTTCGCATAAAATATATACAAAATTCATTAGCCTAATATTTCATATTATTTTCCCTCTCATATCAAAACGGAAGTTGTATTATCTGTTTTTCATTTCTCACGAATAAATACTGAATTTTAGAGAATCTTTGAAACTGAATGGATACTATTTTATCCCAATCTTTATACAGGTTTCTCTCACGTTGTATAAATTTGTTATTATGAAACCAAACATAATACTTTGGAGAAATTTGGTCCTTTGGATATTTTCTTTTCAATGTTTTTTCACCATATTTTTTGTTGCATCAAAGGTGTATATGTTCAACTTCTTTGACATTTATCCATTTATGTGCGTATCAAATATCACTATTTCCAATCAAATGAATCATATCTGATATAGATGTAAAGATTAAGCAATTACATTAATTGTATATTGTCATATAATTCAGCAGAGTTTTCTACATGATAGAAGTTACCTCTTTTCCCTTCACATCAGGATTCTACTACATTTTTTTTAAATTAGTGTAAAAAATATATTGGGCAGAGCCAAGGTGGCGCAGTGGTTAAATGCAGCACTGCAGGCTACTGCTAGATCAGCAGGTCAGCGGTTAAAATCTCACCGGCTCAGGGTTGACTCAGCCTTCCATCCTTCCGAGGTGGGTAAAATGAGGACCCAGATTGTTGGGGGCAATATGCTGACTCTCTGTAAACCGCTTAGAGAGGCCTGAAAGGCCTATGAAGCGGTATATAAGTCTACTGCTATTGCTATATTGCTATTTTTCATTTTATCTAGTCTGTTTCTATTACTCAATTGCAATTCAAGCCCACTATTCATGTGGGTGATAACTGGGCAACACAGATGGAGATGTACTTTAATCACAGTTGGTGTATTACTTAATTGAGTCCAATAATATTTACTAGCAAGCTGCTACATTCTTGTAGAATATATTCATCTCAGCAGGAAATAGTTTACTTTGACCTTCTGTCCTCATAACATAAGTACTTATTTGTAGATGGTAGCCTGACTTACAGTCATGCTCTCATCCTACATAGTTTGAAGAACAAATATGCACACCTGAAAACCTGTAGGTCCTTTATGCAGGGTTGAAATCTCTGCTTGCAAATGTCCAATTATCTGAAGATATTCAGTGCTTTACAATTTTTTTACTTAAGGTATATAAATATCAGAAGTCATCTGTGGACCTGAAAAAGGTTCTTTTTGGGATACACATAGCGTCACAGATTGAAACGAACACCTCACTATGATTTCGATGCTTCTGGATTGAAAGGATTAGCCAGCAGAAGAAAAGACAGCAGACACATTTTCCATTTGTTCATCTAAATAAATAAATAGTACTAAAATCAAAGTATTTTAAAATATGATGAGGGATGAATATTCAATTACAATGTTTAGCCTACTCACTATATAGTTGTTCAGCACATTTCAGGAAGTTAGTGAAATGTATTCATGTTTCAATAATTATAAATCCAGATTATGCATTTAACTGATATTATTTTGACCATGACTAAATTAATGGGGAAGACTCAGAGAATTCTTCCACTATTTTAAATTCCAATTCAGTTCCCACCAATTTCAGACAACTGTCTTGGCAACTTCAACTGCACTGCACACATCATAGTCAGGAAAGTACTACTCAAGAATTCATTATTTGCAATCATTTATTTCATATTCATCATCATTTAAAAGCCTTGGTCATATCTTTTTAAATATATTTTCTAATTTGTTGCACAGGAAATAGAACTATATATTTATCTAGATCACTAAAAAAACAGCGAACTAGATCACTAAATAGGGGTAAGTGTTTTTCTCGAAATCTTATGGTATCAGACTGATGCTGGCAAAATACAGGATGCCACAACTCCATACAATAGTTATAAACAGCCTGCAGAGTATTGCTAGCAATAGGCAAGTCGGTTTCATTTCATATTGCATATGTCAGATTCCAAAGCCATTTCCAGTTATTCCCAATGTATAATTCAGTTACTTGAATGTTTCCAAGTACATCTTTTTTTAGGACTGAAGAAAGATACACCACTGTGTCTTTCCAATTGCTTACATTCTACAGTCTCTCTCAGTTCAATTAGCAACCCTGAGTTGCATAAAGTGACTGTACTTTATAAAATGCCGGAGTGCATTGCAAGATGATTTTGCATGAATTAAAAATAGATGGGTTTAAGTTTAATGAAAAAAGTGAGTTGAATGTTTCTACTGAGGGTTGTGTTTATTGCATCAAACAATGCACAAACATTCAAATTCTATGTAATTTATTAAGTGGACTGAGACAATATTGGTCAAAGGGACAATGAATAGCTGCAGCTGTATTTTCTAACATCTGTCACAAAAACATTCGATAATTATATTCCTAAAATCAGACATATTGAGCTTAATAGAATTTATTCCCAAAGATTGTGCTCTAAATATAGAATAGTAGTATTGACATATAGGAAGCCCTGTTTACTGGAACATTTAACCACCAAATATGATTATCCTATATATCCAGTTACATTTAATACATAATCATTGCTATTCCATCCCTTTCTTATATAAAGCTCAACTTGTACGCTCCACTATGTTTGCTACTATATTCTTAAACTGGAAGCAAAGAAAAGCAAGAAGCTTTTCTTCCATTGCCACTAGAGAAAATAATACTGCCTGTATTATAAACAGATTAACAGAGTTGGAAGGAACCTTATAGGTCATCTAGTCCAACCCCCCGCTCAAGCAGGAGACCCTACACCATTTCTGACAAATGGCAGTCCAATCACTTCTTGAAAATCTCAAGTGATGAAACTTCCACAACTTCCAAAGGCAAGATGTTCCATTGGTTGATTGTTCTCACTGTCAGAAAGTTCCTCTTTCTAGGTTGAATCTCTCCTTGGTCAGTTTCCATCCATTATTCCTTGTCTGACCTTCAGGTGCTTTGGAAAATAGCTTGACTCCTTCCTCTCTGTGGCAGCCTCAAATATTGGAACACTGCTATCATGTCTCCCCTGGTCCTTCTCTTCACTAGACTAGCTGTGCCCACTTCCTGTAATCGTTCTTCATATGTTTTAGTCTCCAGTCACCTAATCATCCTGGTTGCTCTCCTCTGCACTTTTTCTAGAATCTCAACATCTTTTTAACATTAAAATATGCAATATATTTTTTACTATCTAACCAAAAAATTGTTTTATCTGGAAGCTGTCATCCCTTACTAAAGGATTCATTATTACACACAACAAATTAATGTATGGGACCTTATTTGAGTATCATATGCTACTGTAAAATACTATGAAAAACTTGTCATGTGCAAATGTACAAGATGTATGTACTATAGCTAAAAATATACAGGGAATTATATACAGGGACAGAAAATTTCAATAAACTTGTGTTTTACACAACAGCTATTATATCTTGAGTTATAATAATTCTGAGCACTTTGGAAGGAAGTGTAAATTGAGCTAATGAGATATTACTGTTATTCAATTCACATCAAGCATTCTTTTACTGACTTGGAATTTTGCTTTGTTTCTTCCCCTATTGGAGCCCAACACTGGGAATAGAAAAGACCTGTAGCTAGGATAAAGTCTGGAAAGGAAGCAAGCTTGTATTTTACATAAAATTCCCATAGAATAAACATATACAATTTTTTGTCAGCTTCCCACTGAACCTCAACCTTCTTCAGCATCAAATTTATAAACTGAGACATATAGCAATAGCATTTAGACTTATATAGCACTTTATAGTGCTTTAAAGCCCTGTCTAAGCAGTTTATAGAGTCAGCATATTGCCCCCAACAATCTGGGTCCTCATTTTACCCACCTTGGAAGGATGGAAGGCTGAGTCAACCTTGAGCCTGGTGAGATTTGAACTGCCAAATTGCAGGCAGCCAGCAGAAGTAGCCTGCAGTACTGCACTCTAATGCAATCATTGATGATAAGAGATGTTTTGCAATTTAAAACATTTGGGGAAGTTGTCTTATTCTATCCAGTGTTATATCACCAAAACCATGCATTGAATTTGAAGACACGTGAGCTCCAACTAAAATTAAGTCCTGGAAACATTAAATTATTTCTATTGCACACATAGGCATTTGAAGGTTCAGTTAAGTAATTTATCAGGAAGTGTCACATAGTCCAATCATATTGTTTTTAGACAGCATGATAATATTTATATTTAGAAAGCAATTTATAACTAACACCCCATCTACCAACTGTCACAGATGTCCCAAGATGGCCAATATGTCCAGCAGCATTTAAGGCATAACGTTGCGTAAGTGGGTAAGCTTTTGCTGCAGTGTAGGGCCCAGATCCAAATTTTCTTCATTGCCAGACTTTTTCCACTGCATTAACTTTCCCCCAAGGACCAGCTAAGGAATAAGCAGTGTGGTCAACTGTGAATATGGCCTAGAATGAATCATACACACGATTTGTATTCCAAGTATGGACTTTGTTTTGAAAGAATTTTATTTTATATTTGTCCATTTTGCATGTCTTCCACAAAAACCTCACCCAATATTTTTGAGCTACTTTTTTTAAGCATACAAATAAAAACACTTAAATTAAGAAAGACAGATTTTTAGATGACAAAACTTAAAAACATATGTGCAGTCGCATATACCGATACGTATACTTTTTATTTATCAATTTTCTGTAACAATTTTGTTCTCAGGAAAAAATCCTCACAACTGTTTACAAGAAAATAATAAAGCCATCTTAAACAGAGTGTACCATCATAATAAAGTTAGCAATGTTTAAAAACAATAAACATAAAAAATTAAGTGTTTTTTTAAAAAAAATCCTAACCAAAGCAAAATAACAGGTAATTTAAAGACATTTGGTGTGTTTTCTTATCCCACAAATGCTTGGCAGAAGAGGCATGCCTTCCCAGTTTTCTATAAAAATATGCTAGTCAACATGGTTTTGAGACAGAATTCCTACTTCTGGCTGCTGAATTATAGTGAAATTATAAGCAGAGCATCTTGAACTGATATTAAAGCATAGGTTGAGTGTTTGAATGTGCCCCTTTAGGAACTTGCAACTTATGTTGTATAGCAATATCTATACCTTACTGGATCCAGTAGCTCATCCTGTAAACAACCAGTGTAGTATTCTGCAATTGTGTATTCTCATTTAGTTCTCCACAGTTCTCCAGCCTCCATATTTTGTTCAAAGATAATTCTATATTCCCAATTTGTGATTCTGACATAGCCTAAATGATCTCAAATTCTAGGGATTGTTTGTAGAGATTAAAAACCCAACATCTAATTTACTCTGAGATAAGTTTTATCAGAAATCACATGTCATTTAGAAAGTATATAGGTTGTGTTCCTTCAAACAAACCATGTTTTTGATGCTTCTCCAAAGACATGCGGCACACAGGTCCCTGAATAAAACAGCTCTATGTAGCATTACTCAAAAACCATGGCAACAAGAAACCACAGAGCTTCACAATTTCATAATGGCTAAAACCACAAGGAAACATCAAACTACAGCTACATGCCATGACATTATAGCGTGTCTGTTTACAATGGGAAGTGATGCATCTCATTTTGAAAGGAAAAAAAGCCCTTTAAATCCACATGTCAAATAACTTGAGCTATCGAGCATATATTTTCGCCATAGGATGCATCACCATTCCCAACAATAAATTATGATTAACAAGAAAGGCAAACTAAGTTGTTCTGGAGTCATATTTTCAGTGATTGTCTCCCTATGTGAATAGTTAAAAACAGAGTGTTTTTTCCCCCTTGAAGTACAATACAAGTAGCTTTATTAGGGTTTTGAGCAATAGCCTGTTGTTTTTTAAACTTAAAATTGTTTCCATCCTAATAAAAATATGTTTAAATTTAACTTTCCATATAGGATTGGAAAACAAAATGGGGACAAATAAAAACTGATAAGGTGGTATACCTGCCTTTCAATGCTTAATTAGAAATAGGGTTCTTATCTACTCATTTAATTGGATAAGATTAACATTTGAAGCAATTTACTTTGTCTCAAATATAACTGCAATCAGCTTCCATGAAAATTGGACCAGGCTAACATTATGAAAATATTATCATTGCTAATTTTCCTGACACTGATAATCTAATTTGAATAGAGAAACAAAAGGAAAATATATTATTGTAAACACGGAGTAATATTAATTAAAATGGATCCTTTTCACTGAATCAAAAATACAACCTGAAATTTCCTTCTTGTATATTCTCAGCTGTGTCTTGAAATAAAAAAGGAATTCAGAAGACAATTGATTCACAGCATAATGCTTTCCAGTAGACCACTTCATACACTCTGTAACAGATTTCCCCTTGGTAAATATTTTATAAATACTATGTATTCGCAACATCAGAGAAGGATAAAACTGTAAGACCCACCATGAAGATATTACAGCCATTATACTAGAAGCACTATTGTTGCCAGCTCTTTAAAGTAAGTCAGTTCAAAAAACAAACACTCCATGGATTCCAGGAATGCTACTTTATTGAAAAAGAGATGTGCTACTACAATCTTGAAAGCCTGTCCAACTATCCATTGTTCCTTTTGTGAAGACAACATAGTTAGGGTGTGGCTGTCTTGTTTTTACTTTCCCGTTTTGCTTCTCCTGTAGAGTTACATTCTTCTACAATTGTAAATATGAAAGTATACTTATCCACTATTGCTGTTTTAATATCCGTACTTCCTCTAGAATTTCTTGGAAAGTTTTACAATAATTTATTTCAAAAGAAATCATGAGACTGGAATAACAAAACCTTAATAGTGTGTTTCTCTACTTATTTCCTTATGCATTTCAGATTATCAAAAGGATCCACAGACTTCTTTTTTCTGCTTTGTCATCTTTGAAAGTTAAAAAAAAATTCCCAAGCAATGCTGCTTAGCTGCCTTAAGACATGACTCTTAAGTCCTGACAAAAAGAAAGGGATAGCAGTGTTTCTAGTAGGATGCCCAAGGTAGCCAGGAACAGATGAAGAAGACTTATTCTTTGGTTCTGTATAAATTAATAAGGAAAAGCTAGGCTAAACAGCATTTCTGGTGAGTCACATTCAGGGCAGTGCAAAAATTGTAAGAGTGGCAAAGTGGGGTAGGTAGGGAGAAGGAAAGACTGCCTTTCTTCTAACACTGTGATGGCAAACCTGTGGCACGTAGAGCCCTCTCTGTGGCACATGAGCCGCCACCCCAGCTCAGTTCCACTGTGCATGTACCAGCTAGCTGATTTTCAGGTCTCTGCCGTGCATGCCGAAGGGGGAAGGGGGCATGAATGCATGAATGCAGCTGCACGAGCGATATCGGGTGTACCTAGGTACACCCATGTTACACCTATCCTCCGCGAGCTGCACTGGCTTCCCATCGGTCTCCGAATGCGCTTCAAGGTGCTGGTCGTTACCTTTAAAGCCCTACATGGCTTAGGACCTGGATACCTACGGGACCGCCTCCTGCCACATAGCTCCCAACGACCTATAAGATCACACAGATTGGGCCTCCTCCGGATACCGTCGACCAGGCAATGCCGGTTGGCGACTACTCGGGGGAGGTCTTTTTCTGTAGCTGCTCCAGCCCTGTGGAATGATCTCCCCGCAGAGATCCGGATCCTTCCCACTCTCTCGGCCTTCTGTAAGGCCACTAAAACCTGGCTGTTCCGGCAGGCCTGGGGATGTTGACCCCAAAATATGGTCCAGCCCCACTTGGAATGGAGTGCGTGGTGTGTTTTTAAATCTATCTTTTCTTTCGTTCTATTCTTTTTGATTTGTATTGTTAGCTGCCTGGAGTCCCACGGGATTGGGCGGCATACAAATGCTATTAAACTTTGAAACTTTGAAGCATGTGGGAGCTGCGCACATATGGGGGGCAGGGGGCATATGTGCATGTGCATGTGTGTGGGGCAAAAGGAGCATGGGGGAGGAGGTCCCAGGGGCTGCAGAGAGACCTGGTAGGCCCAAAATTTGGCCCGGGAGAGTTGCACAAGCAAGCATGGGAGGAGGGGCATGTGCAGTGGGTTGCAGAGCAGTGCGGGGGGGTTACACGTGCATTGCATTATGGGTGTGGGTACACATGCGCACATACTTTCGACACGCAACAAAAAGGTTAGCTATCACTATTCTAACATCCTTCCTATTCAAATACATATCCTCCTTGTCTCCCAACTAAGCTGAAATTTTCATTGAGCTATCACAGATCCTAGATCCCTTTTCCAGTCTGCCACTGCCAGCTCAGATTCAATTATTTGTTGACTGTTTAGATTTTATATACATAAACCACACTACCATTCCCCCCACTCAAAAAAAAGATTTACAATAAAACCAATCATACTAACACATACACAAAAAACAATTCCAGTATCTTTTAATCAGCCATAGTCTTTTTTGGAAGAAAGAAGGAAAAAGGAAAAAGGATCTTTTCTTTACCATTTTTCTAAACACAACTCAGAATGAACTGTTCCACGGGTTCCTGGTTACTGTCTTCTACGTCTGTTTTGCTAATCCAGATCTATCAACCAGATCTGCAATCTGAACAGCAAGTGACCCATGATATAGCAGGAAGAGCTGCTGTATATAATGAAGAGAAGGGGATAAAGATGTCTCTCTGCTACTCCATAGCACAATGTTTCCACCATGTCAGCTGTTTAGACCACTTATGAACACTATTTTAATGTTGCTCTGGGAGAGCCCTAATATCATGTCCCAAAGGCACCCAACACGCGGCTCTGATCTGGCGCAATTGTTTTGCATAGCAGTGTTCAAAAGACCCTATTTAGCTGTTGTCAGTTAATTATCAAGCTTATGCAGCATTATTCCAGAGTAACACTATTATTATACATAATTATATGCATACATTATGCACTATTATTATAACTAATTAGAATTAATCAAGTTTGATAGGTTTTCCTTCTGATAATGTCCTCAACGAGTGTTTTTCATACTTGGCGACTTTTAAAACAACTCCCAGAATTCCCCAGCCAGCATGCTAGGCAGGGCCTGAGTGTTGACGTCCACTCATCTTAAAAGTTGCCGTGCTTTAAAAAAAAACTGCACTAGACCACGGATAGAATGTTTAAAGCAGATGAGATCTTGATGTGTGAACTGACCATCACCTGATAATTACTGCAAAGATCTCTTTTCTGTGATAGTGCCACATCTCTGGAACCCTCTGTCCCTGAAATTCTCAAAGTACCGATTCTGTTCTTTAGAATATTTTTTTCTGCCCTGTCTCTTTCACATTTTAGATTGTATAATGTTCCATAAATAATTTATAAAAATGTTTTGTTGAAATAGATAACACGGCATACATTAGTGCAAATTTCTTTTTTTCCCCTCGTGTTTTCCTCCAAGTGCAGGATCTGTTTTGCTTTGATCCATTTGATTGAAATAGGAATAGACCAACCGGCTTGCTGCCCATGTATAATGTCATGAGCTGAGAGTGACAGGTCTAATGTCACCCAGCTGACTTTCATGCCTAAGGGAGAACTAGAACTCACAGTCTTTTGATTTCTAGCCTGGAGCCTTAGCCACTAGACCAGGGATGGCAAACCTTTTCTGGCGCACTCTGGAAAATGAACTTCCGGTTTCCAGCACTGCTGCATACACGGAGGCCAGCTGATCGTCACGAGCGCATGTGTGCCAGAAACCCAGAAGAGGAACAGGTGATGCCGCGTGTGCCAGGTGACATGGCTTTATGTGCTACTTGGACATGTGTGCCATAGGTTCGCCATCGTGGCACTAGACCAAAATACAGTTGAAAAAATAATTCACACCCAGCCCAAGATTCTTTCTGATAATTTGTTTGACCAAATACCACTAGAAAGAATGGCAGTAATTTCTCCTGGAGGTTTTTTTCTTTCTTTTTAGCCTCCCCTTAAATCTTCCTCAGCATTTTATCAGATCTTGTCCTTTACAAGAGGGAGAGGGTGAGATTTCCCCCCCACCCCCAGACTGCACTTTATTCAAAAGAGCAGAAGCACTATGCTCTTCCTACCAAATGTTTTCTTTTTAATAGTAAATATTAGTACATGAAACCATTGAAAAGTATCAAATGTTGTGGCATTAATTTTTGTTGAAGTCTCAAAAACCACAGAGAAGTTACGGATGTCGTTGATAGCATAGTTTGCCTTCTACCAGGTTTTGCTTCTCGCTACTAAGAAAGAAGGAAGAATGCTAGTTATATCAACTAACAGACAATTTGTACATGGGAAATGCAGACTAAGAAGCAAAAATCTTTTATTATGCCAAATTATTAAGCATTGCTTGCATAAAATTAATCAGCTCGGTATTTATTTATTTATTTGGTTAAAATTACCACCCACCTCACACATGCTTGAAGGCAGCACACAAAAACTACAACATACAAGCCTAGTTGTTCAAGGATAAAATTATGACACTCCCACCTCCATAAAAAGCACATCAACAGCATAGATGGGGAAACAGCCAGGTCTTCAGTGCCTTATGAGAGGCTAACAGGGTCGGGTTCTTCTGAATTTCAGGAGCATGGGGGGAGAATTTTACTTCATAGAGTACGTGCTGCTGTGAGAAGGCACAATTCCATAGTCCACCAAAATAACACTGTTTGATACCAGAGCCTAAAACATGTCCCCTGTTAGGTCTGGTGGAGCAAGCAGAGAAAATGAAAGGAATTAAGTACTCCTAATGATTTATGTTAAAGCTGGGATGTCAAACTGGATTTCTTCGAGGGCTGGATGAACACTGTAGTTCTTCTCCGCGGGCCAACTTCGGGGGGAGACCAGATGGATGCCTCCTGCAGTACCCTGCCAACCAAAATGGAGCACAGGGAGGCGTGTATCGTCGTCCCCCACACCCCATTTTTGGCCTTGACGGCTTCCTGCAGCACCCTGCCTTGAGTTTGACACTCCTATACTAAATCATTTTTAAGAAATGAATTCTTATCTTGTATGTATTCTGATGTGATCCCTTGAATCTGTTCTTCTGGCAACTGAAAGTACTAGCCAAACACAATAAATATATAAAAGGCACATGCTAGCTTAGTGTGACCATGATTGGTAAATGAAAACAAGGAGGGGAGTAAAATCTGCACACTAGTCAGAAAACGGCAAAGATGTGAGGATGTAAAAGGAATGTAAAGATAGTTCCTTGACTTACAAGAGCAATGAAAGAAGTGATTTATGACGGGTTTCACAACTCCAGAGCCAGGATCATGTGATCAAAATTTGAATGATTGGCAACTGGCATATATTTATGACAGTTGCACCATCCTGGGCTCACAAAATCACCTATCATCTATAACTTTTTCAGCTGCCATCCAACAAACAAAGTCACAGATTCGATTTAATACGATTCATTTAAAAACTGGAGTGATTTGCTTAACTGTGGCAAAAAGGTTGTAAAATGAGGCCTAACTCACTTAACAACAAATTTGAGGCTCAAATGTGGTCATACATAGAGAATTGCCTGTAATCCTAGTGAAGCTAAAAGTAAGATTTAGGTCAAATCTCAAAGTAGCAATATTAAGAGACTTTGAGCTTCCTCATTCTACATCGCCCTTTCTGTTAAATATCAAGAATATGGCAAACCTATGGCACACGTGCCAGAGGTGGCATGCGCAGCCATATTTGCCCGCACACCAGCCGTCAGCTCCAGCACGCATGTCAGCTGATTTTCAGCCTTCCAGAGGGCCAGGGAGGCTGTTTTCTTCAGAAGCTTTACATTTTATATTGGGCTCCTCTCATATATATTTATTATTAACAAATTTCTATGTAATCAGTCAAAATCATCAACAGCACTTTTTGTCACTGAAAATTATTGGAAACTTAATGGCTTCAGATTTCATTATTTCTTCATTTTAAATTTGCATCTTTAGCTTTCCTAATTTTAAAAACCCTGTCGTAAATTACAATTTAAAAAATAATAAAAAAACTTAACATGAAGGTAGTTAATCAGATTTGTTACAAAAACTAACAGGCCCTAGTGTCAGCATCCCTCCGTAATATAATTAGGAAAGAAAGACTCAAAGATTCCATGTGTAGGAAATCAAAAGTACTTTTACTAATTACATACGGCTAGAGAGCGGTTGCATAGCAAAGTCTGGTTAATTAGGCGCGAAAGCAGTTGATATATAGAATAGCCCTTTCCACACCCCCTGGCATCATAGGCCCAGTCCAATCATAAGTCCTTCAAGTGTCAGGTGTGAGATAACTTCAAAAGGCATCATGAAGATGGAATGTCGGTGCCGTTAGTCTAAGTGGGAAAACCCCCACGCATGCGTAGTCCGTCCATCCAGAGAACTCCAGAACCTTCCTCCAGCACAATAAGTAACCCCACCCAAAATACCGTGCCCTCCCTCCCCGTTTCATGGCAGCTGAAGCAACAGCAAAGCAGAAGCTGACACCTAGTATGTTAAGACTCACGTGCCAAACATTGTCCAAAACAGTAGAGTCTCTAAGCAATTTAAGCAAAAATATCCAGGTAGTATGGAAAACCTGTGATCTGTTAAAAATCCACTACTAAATGACAAATACGGCATGACTTATAAATATTACAGTAGGTATAATTCTGTGTTTACAGGTTTCTTTATATATTGTTTATATATCTTTCTGTTCATAGGTTTGTTTTGCATTTTTGATGGGGATTCATTTTGTATTGTTATTAATAGGAACAGTACTATATTGTAAAGTAAAAAAAAAATGAAATTCCAGGGTGCTTTCTGTTCATGAAATATTTTTGCAATTCCAGATGGTTTCAGCTTCTCCATCTGTGGAAATACATTTAACGATTTTGTTTCAAAAAGAAAATAGCACCTAAGCAACTTTCATGTTCTGTAATGGCGCAGACTGCTGTTACTATACACGCACACATACATATATTCCTAGAAAGTATCCATTGAGGAAGGCTATAAATGAAATAATAGAAATTTATATCAAGACATAACATATTACTTATGTATAAATATAGCTTACTATCAGGTTCTGGATCTGGATTTGTTGTCAATATTTGCATTTGTTTGTAAACGCAGTTTCATTATTTTAAAAGCTGCAAGACAGAATTTATTAGGTGAACTCCTCCATCACATCCACACTGCTACGTTTATTCATCTTTTGCAGTTGTTAAAGGCATAAAAATCATATCAAACAAAAGTGTATAATCAGTAATCCTACATATAGGTACATTAAAATGTTAGCTGAGTTGAATATGTTTGTCCATATTTTTCATCCTGATTGTTTACAAGATCATTTAGAATGATCTGCTACACAAAGAATATATTCATTAGGTGCTGTTCCCAGAATGTTTTCTGTATGCAATATTTTATGCTGGACATTATTTTCTGAAAATGATACAAGCATGCTTAGCTCATCTTAGTGATCTGGTCAAGAATTACGTTTTTCTCCATCTGTGTGTAATCATACAACATAAATATGCAAGAACATGGTTGATGTTATATCTTTCTATAACCAAAATGAGTGTAATTATTGCTGACATAAGAGTAACAACCATAGCAACAAGAAACTTAGGAATTTTATAACAGAATCCAAACTCTATGGCTGAGAGATTCTGGGAGTTAAGTCCAGACGTCGTAAAGCGATCAAGGTTTAGAAACACTGGTCTATACTTACCGTAAATCTTCTATAATTTCTAACAAAGTCTTCCAAGAGCCATCTAAAGATGTTTGGCTTGAACCTCAGATTTGCTCTATTACTGGATTATAGTTCTTCCAGCAATTAAATGTTATACAGTTATTTTGATGTATTCAGATTGTTAACAGAATGCACATCTGTATACATCGTTCCTCATAGTGATTTAGGTTATCATAGTTGGACTCTCTTGGGCCATACCAAAATTCTTTTCTCAGAGAGGAATTAAAGTTATTAAACAATTTTGATTCTGGTCCATTTAACTGACCTGTTACAAGAAAAATGAGAATTAATAGCACAGATATTTCTATAGTCTACATTTCCAGTGTTTCCTAGGTTTTATATGAAACCAATAATGTGCACATTAAAACTATTGGAATAGTAGCAAAAACAAAAAAAGACATAGCAGTCCTTACATTGTTCTTTTCAGGCATGAAATCTAGAATTAATTAAAAATGAAAATACCACAGTTCTGATGTTAATTTTTAGTAATGGATACAAAACATTTCAAATGTTTGCGCATAAAATGCTCCATTTTGAATTTGAAATGCTGATTCTAATTTTCAGCTTCCAAAAGCATTCCAAACTTGAAATCTGAAATGCAGAAGAACACTTATTTTAAATTCAGTCTTGAAATGCTTTCAAACTGGCTAAAACCAGTTTTAATGTTTTCACAAGAGTGAAACAAACTCTCCTGAACTCAAAACAGCCATTCAGTCTTCAATTGGGCATTTCATGTTCAAAATGTTGGAGTCTGAAACCCAAGCTTTGAGTTTCCTTAAACAGCTGTGATCGCTGCAGATAAGCTGCTAGACTGTTTTACCTAGTTTTAATAGGAGTACTCATCTCTAACAATCTAAGCCCCAGAGCTCACTGTAACAGCATTGTCAAAAAGGCATTAAGAGTTATTAACCTAATTTTGCAAAGCTTCTTCTCCGGTAACACTGTACTGCTAACTAGGGCATACAAAACCTTTGCCAGACCAATCTTTGAATACAGTTTGTCTGCCTGGAATCCACACTGTATATTGGATATTAATAAAATTGAGTAGGTCCAGAGGTATTTCACGAGACGACTACTCCACTCCTCTGCTCACAATAGAACTCTTATGCCACCAGGCTTGGAATTTTGAGCTTGGACAACCTTGAACTATGCCACCTATGGTCTGACCTAAGCATACTACACTAAATTGTCTGCTACAACATCCTACCTGTCAATGACTACTTCAGTTTCAACCACAATAATACACAGGCAAACAATAGATACAAACTCAAGGTAAACATCTCCAAACTCGATTGCAGAAAATATGACTTCAGCAATAGAGCGGTCACTGCCTGGGATGCTCTACCTGACTCCGTTGTTACTTCCTCAAACCCCCATAGCTTCAACCTTAAACTGTCTACTGTGGCTCTCACACCATTCCTAAAAGGTCTGTAAGGAGACATGCATAAGCGCACCAGCGTGCCAACCATCCCTTTACTACTGTCCCCATTTATTTGTACTTATTTCATGTCAATGTTTATACCTGTTATCTCGACATGTTTGACAAACTAAATAACTATTATACAAGATCAATATGATTTGTAAGCCATAATTTGTATACATACTTAAAACAGTCAAATTTAGAAATATTGTTCAATCAGAGCATTAAGGCAGGTGGTCATCCTTAATATATTTGGTGAAATTATGAACTTTTTACCTGTTGGCTTTAATAGCCTTAAACAATTTGGGACCTAAACATCAGGCTAAAGTTTTCTTAACCCATTTGAGCCTTGCAGTTGGTTTCTGAGGCCTTTTTTCAACAAACTTATTTAAATTAGTAGATGTTTGTAACAGGCCTTTTTTAAACTGACTACTTCAATTTAGAACTTTCTTCCAGGAAATACTTTCTGGCCTCTTTTTCTGTATATTTTCAGATTTTATAGTTGGGGAAGTCTAATTTGTTATAATCATATTATTATTTATAGTTACATATATTGTAACTTTATGGTGTTTTAATTGACTGGTTATGTAAGTTGATCTGTGAAGACACACTGTAAATTTAAAAATTACTTTATCAAATAAGGAAGCCGCTTTATGTCAAAGCTGAATCTTACTACATTAATTACAAGTTGGGATGAAAAAAGTTATTGTTTTTTATAACTGCCCAGTTTTGAGTAACTCACAATAAAAATAATTTTCATAACTTTTAATAAAATGTTTTCTGCTATTATTTAAAAAAAAAGCTATTATGAAGAGGCTGGACATTCACATGCCCATCTAAGATTTTATGAGAGTAATTTATTTGTATCCGACCTTTATTTTTACAAATAACTCATTATGGCGAACATATCCAATACACCTTCCTCCAATTTTTCCCACAACAGCCCTGTGAGGTGAGTTGGACTGAGACAGTGACTGGTGGTCCAAGTAACCCAGCCAGCGTTCATGACTGAGCTAGAACTCAGTGTCTCCCACTTTCTGCAAAGAGAATTATGTCCTTGGAAATTTTTTGTCCTATCATGAATTGTTCTATTGTACAGTATATCCAAGAAATTGCAGGAAAATACTCCTGATGAATATCTAGTGATTGTTCACCTCAAATGCCCAAAATGTAATTTATCCAATAAGTGCTAGCCAAAAGTAGATCCAAATTTGGGATTTCCTGGTCTGTGGAAATAAACCTAGTTATTTTATTCAAGTGAGCCAACTAGCTCTCCTGCAGGAGTAACCTTGACCTTTGGTATCCAGAGAAACACCTAGTATTTGCTTCAATAGTTCATCATCCAGATGACTTGGGTTGATCCCATTCGGTGGCTTTGTTTGCAAAATACAGTAGACCTAGCCTGTTTACTAAATTAAGCTTTTTTTCTTGTATTGCACAATATACTGAACCATCAATGTTGAGTCCACACATAACAGGCACAGCACAATAGACCTAGTTTTTTAAAAAAAGACTAACCTAGTTGAACGCAGTTGCTAATTTGCAACTGATCTGGTTCAACATGAGGGGGGTGGGAACTATGCCTGTGCTTTTTTTTAGATACCAGGTAGGAAAGGGAGGGGGGGTAGTAGGGAAAAAAGCATTAGAGCCTGGTGATAGAACCCCAGAAGGCGATTGTCCAGAAGGCCCCAGAACTCCACTTTTGCAAATGAATCCCAATTTATTTATTTGTTAATCCTGTCTCCGGAACGAGGGGCTGTTTTGGAGGGCTTGGTTAGCTTCGCAGGTAACCTTGGCTCAACATCAGCGGCTTTCTGTTTCCTCCCGTCGGGGTGGGGGGAGAGAGAAGGCTTAGCCAAGGGAAAATCCCGCCAGCGAGGCCGGCTCGAAGGGGAACAAGTAGCGTCGAGGCCAGGGAAAGAAATCGCTCGATTTGAGGCGTGCGCCTGCGCGCGCCCAACTCTGCCTAATATACACACAGGCGCACATGCCTTCGCTCCCCTTCTGTGCTGCGGCGGCGAGGGAGGGAGGCCCCAGCGAGCCAGAAGCTGGTGTTGTGCGCGAAGGAGGCACAAAAAGAAGCGGGGTTGCTGGAGACGGCGGGCTGAGGCGACGGCTGCATTTCCCCCACCCCTCCCCTCCGTCTTGAATGGAAGCCCAGCTTGGCCGAGCAGCCTGGGATCTCCGCCGCTTGCAAACCCGCGCTCAGTTTTGGCTCCAGGGACTGACACGCTGCTGCGGGTGGCGGCGCTGAAAGGAAGAAGAAGTTGTTGAGCATCCTTCGCCTCGACTTCGCTGCCGTAGCCCGACGGGAGGCGATGCTGCAAGCCGCCGCCACCACCTCGAGTGCTGCTCCCTTGCCGGCCGAAGTCTCCCTAGAACCCAAACAGCCTCGCCGCCTGTGAAGAGAAGCCGAGGGGGGGTGGTGGTGGAGGGTGAATAAAAGGCGTCGGGCGAGCGCGGGCGATTCTGGAGCTCTCGCCGGGTTTATCGACGCGCTGCTGCTGCTGTTGTTGCCGCCGCCGCTGCCGCCTGAGGCGGCGGCAACTCGAATCTGGCGTGGTGGAAAATCTTTGCGCCCTCCCCGCCTGCCCGCGGCTGGCACCCGTGTAAGCAGCAGCGTTTGCTTGGTGGATGCGTATGAATGAGTTCTGCACCGAATGGGCGCAAAAAGCGCCCCAGGTCCACCGGCTCGATCTTCCAAATCGGCAAAACGTCGCTGCACGGCAGGGACTGCGAAGGCCAAGACAGCGGCAGCACCGAGGGCGACCCTAAGACCCAGAGACTAGCCCTGGATGACTGCAAGATGGTGGGTACCGCGCAGCTGCGCCCCCTCCCCTTTGGTGTGTGTGTGTGTGTTTGGTAGACCTGTTTGTGTGGGGCTCGGTGGAGGGACCACTCCTCTCCCCCCCCCGTTGTCCCCCCCCCGTCTCCCGCTCCTTGTCTATTCCGATCACGTGCAGCTGCACTATTTTTAAAACTGCAGTCCGCAATTGAGTTGACACCCTTTTTGCTCAAGTAGCTTGTGAGGCGGCGCGGGGTGGGGTGGGGGGGCGTTATACTGATGTTTTTTTTAAAAAAATACAACCCAAAATCCTCGGGTGTTTAAATGAGTTGGAGAAAGAGCTCGGCGTCTCGTAGGAAAGGTTAAAAAAAAAAGATGCGATTTTGGAACATTGGCTTGCGTGGGGCAGTGGACACTACAACAGAAGTACCAAACATTTGTTGGTTGGTAGTATTTGCCCACCGTACAATCTGGAACGGTACTCAGTGTAGTAGACCTCAGAAATCCAGAGCAAGCATTTCCTCTGCTTCCCCCTTAATTTCGGAAGTGGGAAATAAGAAAAAAATAAATAAACCCCACACAGTTCCACTGGCTTGATAGAAAACAAGGCTGTGAATACACTTGGAGGTGATGTTAAAAGATGTGCATCTGCTTTTTCACGCCAGAGTTGTGCTAACTTACTGGTGCAAATAGCAGCTGTGCCTGTTGATGTATAAACTAACTTCAACCCCCCAGGGTAGATAGGAAGTTAATCTACCAGAAGTATATTCTTCCAAAATCCAAATTAGGTTGAACTTTGGTGCAATTGAGCTCTGTAGTATGGTTAACTTATAAATCCATTAAGATAGAGTTCTAATATCCGAACTGTTCTTTAAAAAAAAATTATTGTATTTTCATGCCAACTTTTGCAGTTGAAAAAGCTAAAATCATAGTACTTCTTAAGGAAAAATCTAGTCTTAGTTTTCTAATTTTCCTATTTAAGTACTTATCCTTTTGGAATCTATTGGTTGCAGATACTTCTTAGGCTATTATTTATAGTAACCATGACTGTAAACAATGCATGATTTTAAAAAAAAAGCATTTAATGAAAACTCAAAAATAGTTACACAAAACATTTGGGTTGCAATCATATATAGATTTATTTCAGAATTAATACTGAATTCAGAAGGAATTTCCTTTGCATAAACTTATATAGGATTGTAAATTGTCTTGGGCTTCTAATTTTTATATAAATGTTGAATTTGTCAGAGTTAGATGAAGTTGAAATGCAGCTCAGGAAGGTCTGAGCCTTCAGAAAGCAAGCAAGATAATTTTAGAATTACTGCTTTTATTTTGATTTGATCTAAACAGTCTGAACACGTTGGATTGGAATAGGCAAGACCTAAAACGGATAAAATTACATTGAGATTTGTGTAATTAGCACTTGATAAGGCTACTATACAGGTAATGGGATTCTTACTGCAATCTATGAATGCAAATAAAGTCCATTTTGTAAAATGAAACTACAGATTATTTGTGCTGAAAATCTTTCTTCGATTATGGAAACTTGTGAACTGGGGCTATGAAAGTTACAATATTGAATGTAGTCATTTTCTTTAGGAAATGATTTGCTTAAACTTTTTAGTACTGTTTTCATTTTAGGGCATTTAAATAAATCTTCCCATTTAAATTTCTTTTATACAAACTTACAGTTGTGAGTTTACAAATGTTAACCTTTAAAAATAAAGCCTGACATTCATAAGGTTCTACTAAGGCTCAGCAATGTCACAAAAGAGGTTTTTAGGATAGTGTTGTCAAGCCTTGATTTGGGCAGTCTGTCAAATGTGATTTTCTTTGTAAGGGCCATAACATGCTAATCTGGAAGGGAAAGCAGGGAAGATTAATTTTATCACACAGTGCACAACAGTCCCTTGGAGTTGAACTGATTGGCCAGAGAATCCATCTATGGGGTTGGAGAGGTGTTTCACTTTGTACAACAGAAGTGTTGAGAATAAAATTTGGTGTTAGGGTTATGGCAAAATATATGTCAACACAACAATAAGATACCTTGTTTTTGATTACATGTATTCAAATGAAGAGATGCCATTTTATGATAGTTTGAGGGTTAAATGGTGGGCAAATCTGAACTCTGTTACAAATTAATGTTAGAATATATTGTTATTCTTTTTATTTCTGGCATGCCATACATATAAAAACGTAATTTGTCTCAGAAGAAAAATCAACAATAGTCATTGTGTTAAGCAAAATAATAATGATTCATTTAACCCTGAAGCCTTGAGTTGGAAGCATTTTTATATACAGACTTAAGTACTAGCACAAATACTGAATGGCAAGGAATTTTTCCTCCTAGATAAATAGCTGGATTCTTAAGAATAGTAAAAACAGCCTTAGAGCCAGGAAAGGCAGTTAAAAAAAAATAACAGAGCAATGAGTGACACATCCCACTCCTAATAGCCGGCAAGTCAGAAAATTGGGGTAGGTGGGTAGAGGCTAGGGCAGGGGGCATAGAGGAGAAACTATTTCTGGAAACATTATCTTCTTTCATGATAAAATATTTGGCTTCCGAGAAAAGATAAGCTGTTAGTCAGCCAGCTTTAGCATGTAAAAACACTTTCAACGGCTTAAAATATGTGGAATATCTTCATTTCCCAGTGAAAATGCATGCTCTGGGTGAGCAAAGGGCAGCTTTTATAACATGCTTCATTATTTATGGCATGGTGGGAGCAGATTTCGTTCTGTTTCAAATGCCTGCATCAGCACAGCTGGAGCAACTTTTTTTTAAAAAAAATACTGCCTTATCTTTCACTGCAGCAAAAGGTTGGTTTTATGTAAATAGATTTTCTCTTTCTCTTTCTCAGCTTGTCCAGGACTTCAACACCCAGGTGGCTCTGTATCGGGAATTGGTCATTTCCATTGGGGATGTCTCAGCCAGTTGCCCAGCGTTACATGCTGAAATGCACAGAACACGTACCAAAGGATGCGAGATCGCCTATCAGGCACACCAAAAGCTCTCTGCAATCTCTGGGTAGGAGACTCTTTCCAACTTCCGTCTACTCGCCTTACCAGTTTTAGTACAAGGTTTAGGAGCAAGAGATAACCACTATTGTATTTTAAAAGCCTGGATTTTGGCTAAAAGGTTTGTTTTGTTCTGAGCTGGCTTTTGGGATAGGAAAGCACCTCTTTAGTCTTTAGTTACAGTCCTCAGAACATTTGGAGGAAAGCTGTGCCATTTAAAATCATTTGAAACTGAAGGCATTTTGTAACCCTGTTGTATGAAACACAAGTTCATTGTTAAACTGATATGAGTATTTGATACAGATAGATGAACTTTTAAAAAAATCCATTCTAAAAGGCAAACAAAGTTAAAGAGCGATATTATTAGACCAGACTATTACTTTAAAACTTTTTATCATCTGTTAACTGGAAAATAACATTCTAAATAATTTTACAATATGCTTTCAAATGCTACATTTTGATTTTGTTTCAAAAATTACAGCTAAAACACCAAATTACTTCTAAACCAATGTAATAAACAGTGTTTCATTCATGAAGGTACAGTTTGCATCCGTGATTATGCCCATCAGTTACATCTAAGGCGGAAAGAAAACTGGAATTCATTTAATTTACTTTGGATGTACATTTTATGCAGCCTTGTGGTACTACTTGCACCTGCAAACAGGACTCTAAAAATCTAATAATATTTATTTATGTATTTTACTTTTAGCTGCTACCAAAATACCAGGATGGTTTATAAAAAGCAAGTGGATTAAAGCAGCAGACTCTACAAAAAGATAAAATGGTGATTTAAGTCATTAAAACTGCAAATTCAAACTTAAATTTTATGCTTAGGTACAGTTAAGGGTAAACTGAAAGGCATTGTTTTTTTTTAAAGCCAATGTGGGAGGCACTATTATATTCCATTGTGGAGAACATTCATATGTCATTTTGTCATTCAGTCATGACAAAAAGTTACAGCAAGATGGACCATCTACCGTTGAAGATGTACTTCCCAGATTATTTAAATGATGGGAACCTTGAAGAAGGAGGCAATGTCTAAGGCAGGTGTCAGCAACCCAAGGCATTTTGATCCCTCCTGCGGCTCCCTGCCAAACCGGTTGCGCGACCTGCTCTCTGCCCCGAGAAGGCATGAGCCTCTCTGCAGAGCCGCACGGTTGAAGTGCCCCTAGCATTTTCTCTGCACTTCCCACGACCAGCTTCTTTTTGCAATTCAGTATCCTTCGTAGGAAGCTATGGTCGCCTTTGCATCGGCTCAGGAAGGAGGGGAATGGGGAGAAGGAGGAGGCTCCGTCACCAGATGCAGGGAGGGAAGAGCTCCAGTTCTCCATGGAAGGAAGGAAGGAAGGGAAGAAAGAAAGAAAAGGAAAAAGAGAGAAAAACAGAAATGAGGGCGGGGGAACAGAAAACAATGAGCACCACCAAACCCGGGTAGGCGTGGCTGGAGGGCAGGTTATGTGACTGGGTGACATTGAATTGGCCATGGCATCCAGGTTTTGTGGCTCCTGGCATTTTGTTTTCTGTGGGAAACTGGTCCAAATGCCTATTTGAGTGTTTAAGGTTGCAGACCTGGTCTAAGGTATCCTGAACCGAAACCATTCAGATCTGTAAAAACAAGTGACTCCTTATATTGTACCCAGAAGTAAATTAGCAACCAGTATAGCAATTTCAAAATTATTGTTAACTTTGTTTCTAGAAATAGACAGAAGACCATAGTGGGTGCAGCACTTTGTACCAGTATTTCACACATGAGTAGCCCAACACACAATGCATTACTTAGTTGAAGCTTAGAGGAAGCTTAGAGCAACTTACAAGTTGCTTTTAGGTCATTATTTAAGGAAGAACGCCTATAATAAATGCTTCTGGCCACAAATTCTATCTAAGGAAATAAGGGGTCCTAATGCACAATAACTCACAATTTGCATATCTGCTCTGTGTGGGAAAGTTTGACCCCATCTTATCTGTCTTATCTGAATTATGTCTCAATTTATTTTTCTTCTATCTATTAAATCAATAATAAATAGTAATTGACAAGCATAACTAAATGGTGCTATCTTGTTTCAGTTAAAGCAAAATTCAAAGCTCTAGATTTAGTAGAGGTTGAGTAATTTTAAACACTCTTGTCAAGCTATCCACTTTTGGAGACATAATGTTGTTTTATGCAGATACACTTTTAACACTAAGGCTGCAAAGGTTTTAATGGGGATACAGAAGTACACTTTTCTGTCATCAAACATTGCAATAATTGATTAGCAACAATGCCATTAGTTTGAATAAGTGCTCAGTAGAGGCTTTGTAATCAGTTCAGCAAGCAGCAATAAAAAGACGCAAGTAGCCACCAAAAATACAGCATTTAAAAATTGAAAAGTGGCAAAACCAGAAATCCCCAAAACATTATGCATTTAAAAGCAAGTTTGTAAAAGTGTAAGTAAACATTAGTTGTAATACACAATGAACATCAGTAATTGCCTATGTTACAGATAATTCTTAAAACTCAGAACCTGCCTTATACTCTACTCTATTTTAGACTTATAGGGTGTGCTCAGTACAGTATCTATCCATATCTCAAGTAGAAGACTTTTTCATTAAGTATCACTGATTCGTTCAGTGAAAGCATCAAGCTAAATGTTGGACCACCATTATATCATGCTCTTCTACTATGCTAGGAACCCACACTTTGGTTCCTAGCCTGTCTTTCTTTTATCATGCCATGCGGTGCAAAATTAAGCATATATTTTACAAAGTACATGAGTCAAGTAGAAGAGAATTTGGATTTAATTTCAGTTTTGCTTGTGCCAGAATGCTGTACTGAGTTGTGGCCCTTAAGTAGGCATCTGTGATAATTACACAGAAATGAAGTCTGTGGCTCCAAATTTGCTATTTTGACATTTTCTTTTAAATGCATGGCAGTGTAACTGATGTAATCTTGTGTCCAATCTTCACTACTGGCTTTCAGACTGCGATAGGGATTAAAAATGCCCTTTTACTTACACAGTGTACTGTACATAACCCTGAAATGTTTTGTTAAATTAAAGATACTCAATAAAGGTCAGAAGTAGGACAGAGCCTGCTTCATTTTTCCCTAATACTATTTGTTCATGTTGCCCTTGTTTGCCAGACACCTGGCCCATCATTCCCAACCAGCCGGGGTATCCTACTTGGCTAATGTCTTTCGAATGAGCCATGTGAAAGTCTTTAAGGTGAGATATTTGGATGAGCAACTGATCCAGCAAACAGACTGGAATAAGAATAGTCAAGGCATTTCTTCAGTCTATTATATGAAGCATCCATTTCATCCTACCTAGTAGTATGGCTAGCCCTGAATAGATGAGCAGGTTTACTTTTTGCTTCTTCAAAAAAAAATTGCAGGAAATTCCATATTTTTCAGATTATAAGACGCATCATGATTTTGAAAAGGTAAATTTTAAAAAAAAGTTTTTGCACTCTGCATGCCTCCCAAACCCTCTGCATGCCTCATTTTTTGCAAAAAAAAGGGGGGGCATGCAAAGCTTGGGAGGCTTGGAGAGTTCTCATAACTTCAGAGGCGTTTGATAGCTATAGAGCTTGTTGATTTTGTGGTAGTACAATCCAGATTTTCCCCATTCTCTTCTGCCTAAAAGACTCCCAGAATAGTTTACAGTTACGTACATGTGAAACAAAACTGCCTTTGCCTACATGCTTATAGTCTAAAAGACACCATTCAAAAGGAAGGAAGGCTGGGAATAAACAACCAACTTAAGACGTCATTAGAGTCTTAGGAGTAAAGTTAAAATAGAGAATAAATTCAACTGGGAATGGGGCTGGGTTAGAAGATAAGGTATTGGCTGTTGCTGTTTTTTCTCTGGTAGCCTCCACAATCATTGGTGATAGCTGGAGGAAGAATACTCAATTGGAGTTGTATTCAGGAAAGAGGGAACATTCCAATGAATAGATTTGGAGACCCAGAACAGGGGAAAATTCTTTTTTTTTCACAAGGGTATGTGAGGGCCGTGGTTAGGAAAGAGGACATGCTGGATTAACTTCTTATGTATATATATGCAAAGACACAAACCGTGAACTTTTTCCAGAACTGTGGGGCACATACTTCAAATTTATATCTGATGCTTTAACAAAGCGAAGCATAGATACTGCTAAAGCGAGAACTAATTAGTACAAACAGCTATTCAAACCCAAGGCGACGGATTTCATTTTTCATATAGCCATATGCCCATCTCCACATTGCATTACTAATCCCCTAATACATGGGCAGGTATAGTGTTTCCAAGAGTCCTAAAATAGTCTAGGGGGGAGTCTAAATTTGCCAGATACAGAGCAGAAAGGGTTATCGTGAAAAGGAAATGCAGAATTGAAACATAAGAGGCTTATGCTTATTTTGTTTCAAAGCAAAGAAGCACAAATACACACACACATAAATATACACATGCTCAATTTCTGATTAGTCAGAGACAGTTGGAAAAATACTGTCCGCTTTTGCAATTACTTGATTTATATAGGAGAAACCAAATATGAGGTGCTTCACTGCATTTGAGTACTGTTTCATCAAAAGAAGTAGATTGACTGGTTTTTTTATTTTATTTTTATTTTTGCCTTCAAGCCAGTGTTGATTTCTTGTCACTGCCAGGATTGGTTCCTGCAGTTTTCTTGGCCAGATTTCTTGGAAGGGGCTTGCCTTCCTAACATTCCTAACATTATGAGAGTCTCCTCAATCAGGTTGAACCACTTGGAAGGAATATAGATGAGGATGGGAGGAATAACATCTTCCTCCTCTTCATGCTTCTCCTCCTCATAGACTTTTCTGGACCTTTACTGCAGAAGTTGAAGCCCAGGCTACCAAAGGATGACAGCTGGACAGGATATACAAACAAAAATAGTAGCAGCTAGTGTCACTGCTTTCTGCCCACAGTTCAGGGACCTCCCTCGGTCATTTCGGTTGAATATATTGCTACTCAGCTGTTTCTGATAAATTATGCTGTTTTTGTAATCCTTTAAGAGTTTTACAGGTGGTATTAGCATGCTATTGGTCTAGAGCAGTGGCCCCATTTTTGGCCCAGGCGTTTCAGAAAAAAAAAAATTACCTTCCAGTTTCAAATAACAATTATTTCAAAATGTCAATTTCTCAAGGGCTCAAAACTTATTTTCTTTCCTAGTAGCATCCATGTACATCTGACTGCCTACCATAAAGTTCTGATTGATGCTAGAATAAAATGCTTGCTGCAATTTCTAAACTTGCAAATGATAATCTTGTAATCCTATCAGTAATAGCACATATTGAGTCTTGTATTCACTTCATTCAAAAAACCCCAACAGAATATTTTAGTGTGCCCATGGTACAGTTGAGAATTAAGAAAGAGTCCCATATTAATTCAGGAGCTGCAACTGTGAGCACAAAACCTTGTAGTCTTAACAAAATTTAATCGGTGTTATCAATTTGTCAATTAAGTGTTAGGCTAAATGATTATCTTAAATGATACACCGGTCCAAGAATCCTCACAACATGAAGGTGAAGGGCTCCCTCAAGTGGCAGTTCTCAGAAGCCCTATCCAAACTCACTAGGTCAAGTTCACCTCAGATGAAGCTAGAAATTATACAGTTTATGTGAAATAAGAGACTTTGTATAGTAGAAGAAGCCAAAGGCAGCATAAACCTCCTGGAACGATATACAATACAGCTAGCTCTGAGGAGAGGTCACACTCTCCTAAAAGGACAGAATATCCTCCTCTTAACCAACATGATCAGAGAAAGCCATGTCACAGGAGAGGGAGGTAGCAGGCTCCTGCTGAGTTGAGAAAAATGTATTGTCTCCCACAGCATAACCCTCAAAGGAATCCACAACACAGCAGTGGTCTGGGTAAGGTGCAGAGATATGGTGCTTCAGTCCCGGAGTATTTAAACAGTCTTTTAGTATTTAGCAGCCATTTGCAAAGACTCATTTTATTCAGATGTAACTGGCTTCCAGAGGTACCTGGCCCCAAAAATGTTACCTCACTTTGTTTAAGAACAACTACTTGCAACCCATCCTCAGTGTTATGACAGTTGCCTTTCACCCCACAATCACGTGATTGCATTCAGGTGCTGAGCAACCAACTTGCATTTATAGTGTTATAGTGTTTTTAATGGTCATGTGACACAATTTGCAACACTTTTTGCCTTTTTCATCATGTTCATGGGAAAAAAACACTCTTTGGACCTGGTGAATTCATATGGTGACCAGGGTGACTTGATTTAGAGCTGTCGTAAGACAGTTATATGGTACCTTGGTTTATGATTCGTCACATGGTACCTTGGTTTATGATTACAAAGGCCTACAACCAAAATTCAAAACTGTATATAGTGGTTGTAAGTCAAGGCTTACTTATTATCAATCTTTTTCTTTAAGTTGTGGCCTTCCAACATGGGACTGCTTTGTTGTAGCTTTCACAAACATACAACAGGCCTTTCCTCAGGCCTTTTTTTAAAGAGCATGAAGTTTCTCTGTGCTCATGGTTGTTGTTGTTAGTTGCAAAGTCGTGTTTGACCCATTGTGACCCCATGGACACCGTTGCTCCAGGCCTTCCTGTCCTCTACCATCCTCTGGAGTCCATTGAAGTTCACACCTACTGCTTCAGTGACTCAATCCAGCCACCTCATTCTCTGTCATCCCCTCCTTCTTTTGCCCTCAATGCTTTCCCAGCATTAGGCTCTTCTTCAGTGAGTCCTTCCTTCTCATTAGGGGACCAAAGTATTTGAGTTTCATGCTGCCTATGACAGCATCAACAATTCCTAAAACAGTCTTCTGCCACTATCCACTGATATCCACAATGAGATTTTCAGAAACTTCAAGCCATTTGAACCCCGCCATGAGTCAGAACATTTTATATAGAAAGTGACATTTCTAACAGTCACACAGTAATGTCTTTCATTGAGACCAGGAAGTCATCTTCCCCTCCTGCTATAATTCTCAAACTCAGTTGTATTAGGATTTGTGCAAACTGACATCTCACGGGTCTGAGCTCAGTAGAATGAAGATAGATAGAATAAGACAGCCTTCTAGTTTCCTTCTGACTGCCACAACCAAGTCCCAAAGCTTCAGCGATTATGATGTCCAGGTAAATCAAGGGTTCCATTGAGCTGGCTGTAAGTCCTAAAATAAGCCTGCTCCATAGGAAATTGTGGCTCACTCTACTGGAAGTGCAGTCACCACTGCCCTCCTCTACACTAATGTTCCCTGGGTGATAGCTTTATCTGTATCTCCACAGTCTGCCTTTATAAAGTACCATAAGTTCTATTCTCTTGAAGCTTGGTTGAAGCCTTCTCAGCAGGAGGACACTCAGGAGAGTGGGAGGATGCATTTGTTTTGTAATGATGAAAAGATTGATTTTTCACCAGTTTTTAAAAAATTAATGGTAATAGAGTTTTAAATGTCATGCATCATTTGTTTCATTGTAATATATATGAAGTATTTTTCAAAGTGTGGTCTGAGGACTACTGTGAGTCACCAACAACCTTTCAAGGTATCTACTGTATGAAGTCAAATAAATCAGTACTTAAAATTTCTCAGTTTTCATTTCTGATATAAATATCAATGGATATAACCCACTTAAAGCCCTTTGAGATAATCATTTTTAGGAATGTAAAAGGGTCCTGAAATCAAAATATCTGAGAATCTCTGCCCAAAGCAATTTCACAATACCTAATTGGAGCATTACCCACTCAATTGCTTTCTTTGTAGAACTGAAAAAATGGTGATAACACCATTTAAAAACATGTCATCTATGAAACTTATAATCCTTTTTTTATAAGCCAGATAGAAGGCAATTCCATATATTATTATAATTGCTTAAGCCCAGGATTAGCATTGTGGATTGACCTTGTGTTCCTCTGCCATCATCTGTGTTTGGCAGCTGGCTGATTAATTTTCAGGTCAGATGTAGTGCAAAATAATAGTTGTTGAACATACATTGGCAGGAAAAATACTGCAACATGTGGTGGTATCAGAGTAAGTGTTCCCAGGCAGGAATGAATCATTTACACAATCTCACAAGAAATCCAAAGAACTACAGATTATTATTATTTATTGAAGAAAATAAGAAGCTATAATGAAAGAATTTTGGTCCACCACCACCACCTTATACAGTATAAAGAATTTCTTGGGCCCCTCTTTTAAATTGGGCAGCTTGTTTCCATCTGTTCTTTTGATTGATCAATCAGAATTCAAACTGTAGGAGGATGTCATACAGAATTATACTAACCTGACATTAGTCTTTATGACTATGGTAGTAGTTGAACTCTTGCTGCTACTTTCTAAATGAGTGGCTGTGTTTTGTAATAGAAGATGCTAAGAAAAAAAAAATAGAACTCAAAGTAAGGACTAGAATTTGAGTGGAGGGAAGAATGGAATAATTTTTGAACTCCTTAAATGGTCAGGTACAGAGACTGTTGGCTGGCTTCTGCAAAGATGCCGGTATTTTGAGAATTCAAGCAGTTAATAACCCTTATGGCCTGTTTTGTTACCTGATTCTGAACATTGGGTAAAGGATGTGGAAGGCTATGTAGAAAGGAACAATTGTTTCACTTTTTTCTAGTTTAGTTCATTTCAACCATGTACCTTTTATTACATTTCGAATATTTCTCTTTCCTTTTACCCATTATGAAATGTTTCAGTTTGAATTTAAGATTTTGGTCAGAGGTCTGTGTAATTGGACACCTGCCAGAAGCCTTTTATAATCCTCCTTCCATTTAGACTCCTTGAAATATTGAGAGTCCTTCTGTCTGGCCTCTTCTACCTAAATCCCACATTAAGCCATTATTGTTAGTCATCTCACTTTCTGATAGGTATAATTTCCTCCCAGCAGTGCCTGATACCAACCAAGTCAGCATGTCAAATTTTCCAAGCTTTTCCTTGATGATTCATTGCCTACTATGACAGTTGTTTGCAATGAAGTGGGACTTATCATTTACTTGGCTTCCTAAATAACTTTCCTTACAAGATGAAGTACCTTCTGGTAGGAGGATGTGTAATTAGAGATGAATATCAATGATAGAATAGAACAGAATTCTTTATTGGCCAGGTGTGATTGGACACACAAGGAATTTGCCTTCGGTGCATAAGCTCTCAGTGTACATAAAAAACAAGCAGTAGCTTGTAGTAGTACGTGGACTCTGTGGTTGGAGTACTTGGAGGTGTTACTTGGTTGCTAAACTAAACCCTGACATTCCATATTTAAATCAAAGAAATAAGAGAAGAACAACCTTCTTATGCCACCTTCGTAATTTGATAACAAATTGCAACTCATGGAAATTCTCAACATTTAGAATGATTTTGAAGTGGTAACATATTGGGATGCTGCACAGTAGAGCCAAGGAAACAAAACAACCTTCTCAAAAAAAAAATTCAGATGCAAAGAATGAAGTAATCTAAAAGCAAAGGGTGGATTTTGGATGGACATAACATAATTGTTGACTTTTGACAGTATTTTCTATGCTCTCACTGACCATTAATTCAGAATTGGCAAATAATCTCTGCTAATATCAAAGGACATGGTGAAGAAGGGGCGCGGTGGCTAAGACGCTGAGCTTGTCAATCAGAAAGTCAGCAGTTCAAATTCCTAATGCCGCATAACGGATTGAGCTCCCGTTACTTGTCCCAGCTTCTTCCCACCTAGCAGTTCGAAAGCATGTAAAAATGCAAGTAGAAAAATGGGGACCACCTTTGGTGGGAAGGTAACAGCGTTCCGTGCGCCTGCGGCATTTAGTCATGCCAGACACATGACCACGGAGACATCTTCGGACAGCGCTGGCTCTTCGGCTTTGAAACAGAGCTGAGCACCGCCTCCTAGAGTTGGGAACAACTAGCACATATGTGCGAGGGGAACATTTGCCTTTTAACATCAAAATGTCCTTTGTTTTTATTTTTATTTCCCCCCTTCCCCCACATTAGTGCAAGATTTTACACGAAGAAAGTTTAGGTCAGGATTCCATTAGGAGGGTCTGAAATACATGGAAAACCTTTCAGTGGGATTGATTTTGTTCCAGGTATATATTTCCTTTGGGGATTTTATTAGTAAACACAAGTTTAGGAGATGCAAGATGACTGCAATATTCACTTTAAAAAAATTGAAAGTTAAGAATACATGGGTATGCAAGTGCTTTTCTATTGAATGAAGCTTTTCTTCTGCTTCGCTCTAGTAAAAAAATTAGTAACAATTTTAAAGACCAATTTAGTATTGGCAAGGAAATGCAGAAGTAAGCTGACATAATAGACTTATTGACAAACCTGTTCGTTTCTAGAATGAACACTAACATGATTTGGTGAACCCTGCACACACTTTTTAGTGTATTTTATGATGATGCCCTATAGCTTGATTTTTCCCCCTGCTGTGTTGTGTTACAATAACTATTCTATGCAATTAAAATCATTCAGAATAGTGACTACTAGTTAAAGAAAGTCTCAAGTCTGATCCCTGGCTTCCTTAATTTCAAAAGAATTTGTAGCAGTTGATTTGAAATATTTGAATAATCTAGAATAATAATAACAACAATAATAATAGCAACAATAACAATAATTTTTTTTTAAAAAAAAACAAGCTATCCGCACAAATGACATTAAGGCCAAAATCGAAAAATCCTCTGATGATGCCAAATGCAGACTTTGCAAAGAAGTTGATGAAACTGTTGATCACATACTCAGCTGCTGTAAAAAAAAATCATGCAGACTGATTATAAATAGCGGCACAATTCAGTAGCACAAATGATTCACTGGAATTTGTGCAAAAATTATAATATTAAACAACAACAAACTGGTGGAAACATAAACCTGAAAAAGTCACCGAAAATCAGATGGCCAAGATCTTGTGGGATTTTCGTATACAAACAGACAAAATACTGGCGCATAATACACCAGACATCACACTGGTTTAGAAAAATAAGGTTACAATCATAGACATCGCAATACCAGGTGATAGCAGGGGCGCCGAGAAGGAACATGAAAAAATTGCAAAATACCAGGACTTAAAAATTGAAATTCAACGATTATGGCACAAACCAGCAGTGGTAATTCCAGTGGTAATCGGCACACTGGGTGCTATTCCAAAAGCACTGGAATTACATTTAAAACAGTTAAAAATTGACAAAATCACCATCAGTCAAATACAAAAAGCCGCACTGCTTGGATCCGCACGCATATTACGAAAATACATTATGACGTCCTAGGCCCCTGGGTGGAGCCCGACTAGTAACCAATGTCAAATCCGGTGAAACAAGTGGCCGCTGTGATACAATTGTATAATAATAATCTATTTGATAATACTAAGTAAGGTGATTAAATATTCTTGATTGGATATAAGACAACTTCCTACTTAGTTAGATCCTCCTGTATTTTATCTTGACTCATTATGCTTGAATAATTCAATTTCACATCTATGTGGTTTTCTTGGCAATAGTGCATAAGTGATTTGCTATTGCCTTCTTGCAGAATTTCAACACTCCCCCCCCCCCTTTTCCTATCTAAGTTAGGGTCCTCTCTTCCTGGTAGCTTCCCAGTCAGATAGTAACCATGTTCCACTGTTAGCCTTTCAAGATCAGGCAAGGTCAGAGAGTGTTGAGCAAAATGAGTAAGTAAATTGTCTAAAGTGATCCAAGTGAGCTTCTCATATTCCTGTGAAAAATTAAAAATTTTCTGGAAATGCTGCAAAGTCATTGCAAAATGAGAAAAATATGAAGGGACCATAGTCCAAACAGATTGCCAGTTTGCCAGTCTAATGAATGTAGGGCGTTGTTCAGTTCCACTTGGAAAAAAATATGAGAGCTAACTACTTCTAATGTTCCAATTCTCTCACTTGAAACGTTTCCTTAGATTTTTTTTTTTTAGATTTTATTAAGAATTTATATGCCGCCCTTTTCCCTGGAGGGACTCAGGGCGGCTTACAATAGTGAGGGGAAGGGGGTGCAAGACAAGACTTAAAGGAAAAAAATCGTGAATAAAAGAAAATTATCCATAAAAACACAAGATTCATTCAACATTCGGGCGGGGTGAGAGTAATCCTATCCCCAGGCCTGACGGGATAGCCAGGTCTTCAGGGCTGTGCGGAAGGCCTGGACTGTGGTGAGGGTACGGATCTCCACGGGGAGGGTGTTCCATAATGTCGGAGCTGCAACTGAGAAGGCTCTCCTCCGCGTAGTCGCCAGTCGGCACTGACTGGCGGATGGAATTCGGAGGAGGCCTACTCTGTGCGATCTGATGGGACGCAGGGAGCTAATTGGCAGGAGGCGGTCTCTCAAATAGTCAGATCCACTACCATGGAGCGCTTTATAGGTGGTAAGTAGGACCTTGAAGTCCTTAGCTAATATGCTCCATATTGAATGTTCACATCATCTTGATCAGCATTTATTGCTGTGTCAGTACTTCTATGTCATTGTATTGGTGATAGTATTCAGCCAGTTCTGGAAAATAGCCCAAATTTTGAGAATGTGGAGAGTGAGGATTTTGCAGTATTGTTCCCCTGACACACCCACAGAGCCACACCCCATAAACGGTAGTAAAAAAAATTGGAATCCCACCATCGATTTAACATATGAGAGTCTTGAAGTCTATAATAGGTAATTTCTTCAGCGTTTTCTAGAACGGACTGCTTTTAGTTTGCCATAAATAGGGGGTGTAGACTATATATAGAAAATTTGATCCAACTGAAAATTCAAGTCTGCATAACAATAAGAGTATATTTTGACTCTACTAGCTTAAATTATTTTTCTATACTGTAGTTTTGCCCTCTCAATGTTACCCCCAAAACCCCATTTGCCATAAAATAAGTTGAAACTAACACAACTACAGTACATAATGTCCTCCATATTCCTTAGGACAGTGATGGCTAAACTTTTTGTTCCCGCATGCCTAAAGCATTCGTGTGCACGCATCCATAATGCAATGTGTGTGTGACCCCCTGTGTGCCCTGTGCATGCATGTGCGATCCCCGTGCATGTGCATACAAACCTCCCGTGCATGCGTACATGTCTCCCGCATGCACAGCAGAGAGCCGAAAACCAGCTGGCCAACGGGAACAATTCTTTGATTGGCCATTTGTAAATTATGTAATAAAAGAAAAATAAAAGTATTATTTTAAAAGTATTTATCCAATATTACTCTTCAGTAAATCATGACATAGAAAACAAAGTAATTTACCTATAACTGGTACTCATAGAATATCTCTCTACTATGGGTTTACTTCCACCTTACACCTCCTCTTGCATTTCCTGGGGGAGCTGCTCAAAAATTGAACGTGAAAGTGCAGAGGGCTGTTGCCTCTTTTTTTAAAAAAATACCTTTGTTTTTGAACAAGTTACAGCCTGTCCTTTTGTCATGGCCACGTCTCACAAGCTCTCTATTGGATCTAAAAGTGTAAAAATGCACCCTTGAGATACAGGCAAGAAAAGCTGAACAGCCACTGAAATTATAAGTTAAAAAACATTACATTTTCAGACTTCATGTGCCAGTATTGCACTTAAACATTTATTTTTTTGTGTCATTTTGTTATCGCAGTTAAATCAACCTAGGTATTAAGCCATTAAGTAAAAAAGCAAAAATCTTGCTTTACAGAAAGCAATCTTAGATTCAAATATACATGCCCTCCTTTTACTACATTATGTCTCTGATTTATATTGGCTTTCCTCTTTATTTTAAGTGTTTTATTTTAATATTAAATCACATCGTAAACACACACACACACACACACACACACTCCTCTTGGTGTAATATAATACAATTTTCCACTTTCCAATGGGAGCTATACAACAAAATTTGTTCTCTGTTGTTCCAGAGTATGGAACACAATCATTAATAGAAGCTTAGAGCAGGGCAGATTTTGGTGTAACACCTAATGACAGGTGTAACCTTACTTCAAAAATGAAACCATTTTCCATGGAAAGTCATAGAAAAGGTACAAGCAGAGACAAGACAATCATGTAGGGTCTCCTGCTTGGGTGGAGATTGGAGTAGAATCTAGATGACCTACATACAAGGTTACTTCCAACTTCGTTAATTTGTTATCTGATATTTATTTATCTTTCTGGTATGTTTTTACCTGGATTTCTGCACTGAGCAGAGGCTTGGATGGCCTAGATTAGTGTTTTTCAACCTTAACACGTTTAATATGTGTGAACTTCCACTGCCAGATTCTCCAACCAACTTCAGTTCTTGGAGTGGAAAGTCCGTACATCTTAAACTTGTCAGAGTTGAGAAACACTATGATTCTGCTGGCATGCTGGGAAAAGCCTTGAGGTTTTAGTACAAAGCAACCTTTTGAAAATTATTTTTACTTGTCTAGACAGAAACAAAGAAAGAGCCACATAATGTTCAAAATCAGGTGGGAAGAATTCCCATGTGTTCATGGAGTATCTGAAGATGGGTAGTATGCCACTTGTAAAAGCTGAGAGGCTGTCAAGGTTTTGTTATTCTATTATATAACAATAAAGGCTTTTCTAGAATTCTGTTGCTTCTGTTTGTTAAGCTTGGCTATGTACACAACCTATAGAGGTGAACTAGATTTGCTCACCATTCAAAAGAGACCATAAAAAAGCTAAAAGGAAAACAAAAAGATAAAACATCAACATCAAAACATCAATATTCAGATAAGCAGAGATCTAACACTAGAGCAACAAATAAGCAGTAAACAATACCCTAATCGAAGAACTATCAACTCAGACAAATAGGCAATAAACAAAACAGCCTAATCATGGAACTACCAAGAAGAAAACATCAGCCTTACCAAGACTGACAGAACAAACTACTGTATATAAACAGAGAGTAAGTCCTACCCCTTTAGCACTGAAGGTGTTACTTAGTTGGGTAATGAAATGTGTGCAAGAAAATAACTAAGCTTAGAGAGCACACAAGAACTCCACAGAGTTAGCACTGCCTTTAAAAAAAAATGGTGCAGTGCCTCGCTTTACTGAATTTTAAAAGAGAATTATTTGTTCACAGTATCTAAGCATCCAAGTCTGCATTAACATTTAACTTCGCCACAAGTTACAATGAGCCCTTGCTAATCATGAAGGTGGTTGGCTTTAAAAAAAAAACCCTGCAAAATTGTAAGAGACAAGCCATTTAAAAGCAAATGAGCTAAAAAGCATTCTTCTTGTTTATTCATAGCGGCATGCAGCTTCTGAGAAAGAGCAGCACAGAAATACTTTTACCAGTTTATAGATCTTACGGGTTATAGCAAGGCTGTCAAACTCTTGGCCCACAGGCCATATGTGTCACATGCTGGCCACGCCCAGTTTAGCGAAGGGGAATAAAGTCCCGATATGTCACAGGACACTGCCGTGATGTGAGTTTGACACCCCTGAGTTATAGTATACTGTAGGTGTGCCTATATTTCAACCCATGTATTCCAGGCCCTGAAGCAGAAGAGAAAAGTGTTAATAATTGTAATAATTAAGATACTGGCTTAGAACCTAGGGAACTTGAGTTCGAGTCCCGCTTTCGCCATTGAAGCCTACTGGGTGACCTTGTGCCAGTCACTCTTTCACCCCAACTATTTCATAGGGTTATTGTGGGGGGAAAGAGGAGAAGGAAGGAGGATTATGTATGTCTGCCACTTGGAGTTACTTTTAAAATAATAAAGTCTTTTTGGACTAGTGGTTACAGGTTAAAAAGCAGGAGATTCTGAATCCTGCTTTAACCATGAAAACCAATGGTGTGACTTTTGGCCAGTCATTCTCCCTCTCAGCCCAAACTCACCTCAAGAGTAGTAGCAAAAATAAGGGGAAGGTGTGTTGGATATGTTTGTCACCCTAAGTTATTTGTAAAAATAATAAAGGTAGGATGTAATAAATAAAGACAAATAACAGCTGTAACCATGTCAGAGAAATATATACCTTATGCCAGTTTTGTGATTGTTAGCATGATAAAACAAGTTTTATTTATAGACTAAATGTGAACTATAAACACAGCTAAACTATTCATGGCAGAATATATGTATGCATGTAGGTCTTTGGTTATTCGGGTTTTCTCCCGCATAAAATTGGAAGTATCTTTGCGACGTTTCGACGAAGTCTCATTCGTCATCTTCAGGCTGATTTACTTGGTTTCGTGCTTCCAGGAGCAATGTGAGATTGAAGCTGTTTTTTCCTTTTAACTGCCAGTGGGGGGGTGAGCTGATTGGGTGGGATCTTGGCTGTGTTCCGATTGGATGGAGGTGTGTTCTGATTGGTTGGGGGGTTTGTGCTCGGCTTAGTCTGAGTTGCCGGGGGATTTGAGCTGATGAGCTGCATTGCTGTGGTTTGGCTTTGTGTTTGTAGCCGTGCCAGCTCTTCATGGTGGGTGTCAGTCTGCTTCATGTATGGAATGGAAGGGTTTTAAGTGGCTAATGATGCAGCTGTGGTCTGGCTTCTGGTCCTTGATCGTGCCTCATCATCAGTGTGGGTTTGAGTCTGCTTTCTGCGTGGATGTGTGATGGTGACATCCTGTGTGGCTCTTATGAATGTGGGTCTGGTGTCATTACTCATGTTAGGGACTCGTTTGTTAATAAGGGCGGGTTTCCAAATGGCTGGTAAGCGGGAGGTATCGTCTCGTTTGTTTATGCTGTGTGGGCGTTTTTCTATCTCAATGGCTTCTCTGATTATTCTGCTGTCAAAGTGTTCAGCCTTGGCGATATTTCTGGTTTTTTTAAAGTCAATGACTTTAAAGATGGAACAAAGATAGAACACAGCATGAACAAACGAGTCCCTAACATGAGGAATGACACCAGACCCACACTCACGAGAGCCACCCAGGATGTCACCACCACACCTCCATTCCATACATGAAGCAGACTGACACCCACCATGAAGACCTGGCACGGCCACAAACACAAAGCCAAACCAAACCACAGCAACGCAGCTCACCAGCTCAAATCCCCCAGCAACTCAGATTAAGCCGAGCACAAAACCCCCACCCAATCAGAACACACCTCCACCCAATCGGAACACAGCCAAGATCCCACCCAATCAGCTCACACACCCCCTGGCAGTTAAAAGGAAAAAACAGCTTCAATCTCACATTGCTCCTGGAAGCACGAAACCAAGTAAACCAACCTGAAGATGACGAATGAGACTTTGTCGAAACGTCGCAAAGACACTTCCAATTTTACGCGGGAGAAAACCCGAATAACCAAAGACCTACATACAAACACCCGCGAAAACCTCAGAAAACAAATATATGTGTGTATGTGTGTGTGTGTTTATATGTATATATGTATATATATTAACACTTCAGCTGTACCACATAGTATTGTATTACCAAGAAGTTTATTCTGCAAAGGCTAAATTGAGTTTTCTATTCTAATTACTAGGCAGACATTAGCATACAATAAGGTTGAATTGTGTTATCTTTGCACAATCATGTATTTAAATCATGGCCTGTTTTGTGTGTGATGGGAAATCAGGGTATCCATGCTATGGATGAGTTTTATTATGCTTTGAGCATTCTTTACTTCTTCAACACCATCCCTATTGTTCTCATAAGAAGGTAGCTGAAATTAAAGGCTGTCTAATTTAAATAAACTATTCTTCTTATGTTTGAACTGCTGGAGTCCAATTTCTTTTGTGAGAATAAAACATGATTGATCCATTATTTGGGATCTTGACCTCCTCTGAAAATATAATTTAAGCAACCACAGTCTCTAGAATTAGATGGAACAAAGCAATCTGTGTGAACAAAACAGAAGCTTTTGATTCTTTGGAACTTAGAAAACATTAGGAGATTAAGGGAAATATGTGGGAACTTGAAGCGTTTTGTGGTTCAGTCACATAAGAGGAACCTTGGTTTCTCATTTTCCATTACATCTGGACTTATGATAATTTTGCATTTTATCATGTATTAATTTAAATCACTATTATTTCACATGAGTGTCTAGTACTTAAACAACGTCAGTCATTTGAAAATTTGATAAATGCAGTCTGTCTCTGTTTCTATTCTTTTAAAATGCATTGATAATTGTATTCCACCCAGTGGTATTAATAATACTACAAAAACATATTTAAACCTGAAAAGATACAATTAACACCCAAGTGGTAAATTTTTATAATCACTGTTTCTATATTAGATAAGCTCAGTTGTCAAATGTATGATATCCCTGAAGAGGTAAGTATTGCAGCTTAGTCTTGCTTAACCTGGAATTTTCCATCTGTCAAAATACAACTTCCATCAATCACAACACAATAACCAGGAGCTGAGGGTAATAAAGAGAGCCTAGTTGGATAAAGCTGTCTTAAAATAAGCCATCACCCAAGAACCATTTTAAACATAAACAAGATCATCTCCTCCCACCAAAAATAATAAAAGTAGTAGGTGCTCATTAATTAGAGCACATTTGAAACGCTTATATGAACTTGCATTTAATCATTGCTCAATCTCTGGCTGCCTAAGGGAAGGACTGGAAGTTAGAAGTACAACAGAGAATTGCTTGCATTTATTGACTCTTCCTTTCAGTGTACAGGGACACACAGTTTGTGATCCAATAAGCTGAATATATCCACTAGTTATTTTTGATGGGTTGTTGCATAAATGACATCAGCCCTTATATGTTTTCCCCAAATGGTTAGCAGTAGTAATCTTTTTGAAAAGATAATTGTAAAGCTTCACTGATGAGTAGAATTTGAGTTGATCAAAGTACTTCATATAAAGCAAACTTCAAAAGTCTCTACCTTTATTTGGTGAGATGGCTGCCTAATTGGATACCCTTGCAGGGTGGGTTTTAAATACCGTAGATATATGGAAAATCGGGGTATCAGGGGTAATTACAATAACTACATGCTGTTTCCAGGATCAGATAAAAAGTTGGCTGAGGAATCTGAGTGAAAAGGTGCTTATGGTTTGGTGCATCTGTAGATCTGGCTTTTGTTGAAATTGCAATATTAGATTAAGTATATATTTGATCTGAACAAGCAAGATCTTTGGCTTCTGATGAAAAAGTCTGGCATTGTGAAATAGGTTGACATTATGAGAAGAAAGATTTCCAAAGATTTCTTTTAGAATGAATTGTTAACAACATGATAAAAATAAGAGTATAAAGAAGGCATGATTAAATTGTAAAATGCCATAAAGCAATTGCTTCTAATTATTCTTCATGTCCGTGATTGAAGAGTAGATTTTCGATATGCAAAAGAATAGAATGATTTGAAAATATTCTTTTTGATAACGAATGGGTTATCAAGTTTAAAACATAAACCTAGAAATAATTGCTTGTAATTGTAAATGGAATTCTGAGAGGAGATACGTTTTGCAAAGAATAGCCTTCTCCTAATGCAGAATATACTGTATACTGAATATACTGTATGGCCTGCAGATACTGTTCGTTGTGTGGGGCCAAGGTGGCTCACATGGTAAGATGCTGAGCCTGTGCTCCACTGAGGTTGACAGCTTGGCGGCTCGATTCCTGTGAGCGAATAAGCCGCGTAGGGACAGGAAAGGAGCCACCCCTGATTTCTTATCTTACCGCAGGTAAGATAACACCACCCGAAAAAAATTTCACAGAGGAAGGCAGCCACTTCAGTGATCCCTGGCTAACGTGCCATATGCTATAAATAAATAAATTAAAAAATAATTTAAAAAACATGTTCGTTGTGATCCTAAATAAATTCCTTATTGTTGTCCTATGTTGTTTAGACCAGTGGGAGTTGAAATTCACATCTATAAAGTGACTTGCCTTGTGATAATGGATTAATCTGAATTGAATTTATTGCACTTATTTAACAACTGCTAACTTCTGCATCTTGCAACTCTCCATCTTTTGTAATTTTATTTAATTTTATTAATTTTATTTATATATATATATATATATATATATATATATATATATATATATATATATATATATATATATATATATATATATATATATATATGATTTTTTACAACCCCTGGTAAGCCCCAATTATGGGAGGAAGCTAACTGCTTCCATCATCTGTCTATCGGCTCGTCACAAGAGTCCATCACGACAGAAACCCAACATTTTTACTGTTGCCTTTGTTATATTTGTGTTTTGTTTTTTTTAATTTGTGCGATAAATAAATAAAGGGTGACTAGTATAGATCTATTTCAAGCTATTTAGCTCTCATCAGCTAGCCATGCCCTTACTGGGATTTGAACCTGGGCTATATTACATCCTAGGCAAACTTCTTAGCCATTAGGCTATATATATATTAAAAATAATCTTGAATTGTTCTACTTTAGTGCTTAATTTTATTGATTAAATTGTACATTGCTCAGAGCTTCTCTCTAAGGGAGATGGGGGGGTTAAGTAGTGTGAAATATAAGTTAATGAATACATAAAAACATACAGAATTTCAGCTACATCACTGTTTCCTATATTTAATCTCTTATTGTTGCCTAATGAGGATACTTCCATATAAAATAGATATACATTGACTATAAATGTGAATGTGCTTTGCATTCACAATTATGATCAATTGCAACATCAGCAGAAAATATCAAGTATGACCATCTCTTTTAGCAATAGGTAACTTACACTTTCTTGGGTTTCTTTTGCATTAAAGAGAGAGAAATTGCAAATATATATTTCCAGTAAGGAAGATGGTTGCAGATAGAGATATCTTAAGTAATGCGTATCTGCTATAAACTACGGTCATAATTTAGTTTTGGTATTGTATTTTGTGCTACCCACAAGCAAAGACAGCTTGAGAAAGTATTCTCAAAGGCCAGCTCTGTTTACAGCTGTGGGTTGGAGAACTTGTCAGCTGCCAGAGTGATTATTAATTCATCATGAGCTTTAGTTGTTTTTAATTGTTATTAGACTAAGATAGCCTTCCCTAACCTGGTATATCTCCCGATATCTTGAATTACAATCCCCAGAATTAGGAATTAAAGCTCAGAACATATAAAATTTGTCCTAGTTGCAACCTGTGCTACAACAGCAGTTGTCTTTATTTTTAAGATATTGTTTCTTTCAATATACTGCGACAGTGGAATAACTATAGCACATGCAGCATTTCTCAATGATGGATATTAAGTGGATTGGTTTCATTCACTGCCTGAGCATTTCAGAAGCACCTGCCTAATTTTGAGTAATAGAGCACTTGACTCCTGTCCATCGATTATCATTTTTGCTTATTTTAAATTTTTGAACATATGCTACTTTAGATTTGAAGAACACTTAGATCCAGTTATGACTAAGTTGGACTGCTGTAATGCACTCTGTTTTATGGATATCTTGGAACCTGCAGTTGGCATTTATTAATTAAAAAGTGGTTGCTTATAAAGCCATAATTAAGTCAACCTTTCCTGTTACTTGAAGGGCACCACAAAACTTTGGGTAGAAAAAAATAGTTGGGACTGTAACCTTCTTTTTAATGGTGTCTTGAGGCTTTAAGTTGCATAGGTTGTGATAAACAAAAGTAGAAGGCATGTTTGGCGTTCAGGCTGGGCTTTTTTGCACTCTTCTAAGAATTGATAAACCGCCACCCCCCCCCCCTATTTTTTTAAATGTCTCAATTATGATGTAAACCTAGTGGTATAAATTATGTGGAACATCTTTATAGCTGAAATTATATAAAATCTTTCTCTCAGCCTTTCCAACAAACACTTTTTTAAAAAATTAGATAAGTAAATTTTATCCAGTATTTGCTTTGAAGTCTGTTTATTACAGTAGGTTTTTTTCTTGTTTGCAATTTCCTTTTTTTTAATTGCTAAAACTAAGGGGAAGGATTTTTTTCCAGCTCATACAGTTCCCTTTTATTAATTGTATTGTTCTAAAAATCAAGGCATTTGAATCTGCTTGATCCTGTGCCATAATTTAGATTAAATCGGTTATGTTTTCATTTCTGCTAATGTGTTGGAATTTAATAATCATACAAATACTTATAACCATTTAGGGTAAAGTAACATACAAGAGAGTCATTAATGCTATTTATGCACTGTAGCTTTCTCCTGTGTGTAAGTTGGCTAGTGTTGGCCCCTTGAGGTAGGCCATGTCAAGAAACGCAGAGATTCCAAGAATGCTACTTATTGTAGCAGTGTCTATTTCAAGAACCTTGGAAGCCTTTCCAGAATCTTCACTATGCCTCTTTTGAAGGACAACAAAGTCCTGGCAGAGCCGAGTTTCTATCCCCCGCTGTCTATTTTCCCAGGACTGAATAACTATTTCTACTCTCCCACCCTCTTCTCAAGACCAAAGTTAAATCGTTTACAGCTGGAGATGAAAGTTGTTTAAGAAACCCCTTTACAGATTTCATCTCCAACCTTCACTTTGGTTACAGGCAGTGGTGGGATTCCAAATCGTTTCCTATCAGTTCTATGAGAGAGCGCTTTGTGCATGCGCCTAACACGTGCTTTGCGTGTGCGCGCAGCACTCAAAGACCACCCATGATGTCAGCGCTGATGAACTGAGCTGTTTTTTTAGCTCAGCTGAGGCACAGCAATCTGCTCTATCGCGCAAATCAGCTGAGCTAAAAAACAAGAGAATATAGGACAGGGAACAGTGGGGGTGGGAGGGCAGGGCCAACCAGAGGTGTGTTTGCCGGTCTTACGAACTACTCAAAATTTCCACTACCAGTTTTCCTGAACTGACTGAATACCACCTCTGGTTACAGGTATGGCTTGAAGTTCTGTTGGAATTTGTTCACCCTGGGCCCTGAATGGTGGATGCTCTGCTTCTTGATTCTACCTGAATTGGAAAAGAAAAACCAAGACAGATCCATCATTACACTGTTCCATCAGTGAATGTACGAAAAGTTTTTTACTTTCCAGCAATAAACTTGGGAAAAAAATAAAAGGGCGATGTGCAGTGATGGTGAAGAGGGCAAGGACACTTTCTACTAGAGGCCACAATAGTCATTTGGAACCGAGGAATTACTAACAAAATAACTGAAAAGTAGCACATGGCATTGGACAGGATAAGAAAGCAAGACCTAAAAACAAGGATAAGATTGGAATAAGGAATTTACCGTATTTTTCGGAGTATAAGACGCACTGAAGTATAAGACGCGCTGAAGTATAAGACACACCTAGCTTTTGGGAAGGAAAACAAGGGAGGGAAATCTGCTTCTGCCTCCCAGCAATTTGCCTCCTTGCAACAAACATCAAACAGTACAGACAATATACATTGTTTATGGTATTACACTTCAGACTATACTTGTACATATGCTGTTAAAATTGATGTGGCTTTCTGGAAGTATAGTTATTCTCTGCTATTTAAAAGGAGATACAATAGCACTGGGCCTCTTCAGATCAAGCTTCTTCATTTTTGTTAAGTTGTCTAGAACAATAATAAAGCAGTCTTTAAAAAGTAAGTCTAATGCTTTGAACATTCTATAGGCATTCATAGTTATTGACTTACCTCCTTGCAGCAAACAGTCTGATTAGCATAAGAAAAAAAGCTGCCTCTGCCTCCCAGAAATTTGCCTAGTGCAGCAAACAGCAAATTTCACTTTCAATTTCAGCAGGGACCTCCCAATCATCAGCTGTTTCAGGTTGTAGGGATTGTCATAGCCTATTGCCGCCTCTGCAAGCCCCATTTTCCCTGTTTACTGCAAGGAAGTAAATTGCTGGGAGTCCAAAAGGTGGGTGGGGCTAGATTCAGTGTATAAGACGCACCCAAATTCCCCCCTCTTCCCCCCCTCTTTAGGGGGGAAAAGGTGCGTCTTATACTCCGAAAAATACGGTATAACAAGAGATTAGATGAGAATGAAGTTGTGTATTTTTCCACTCCTTAAATGAAGAGTGGCTCTTGTTTGCACTGGGCTAAGCCCAGTTCCTTTGATTGAGGTTGATGTTCTGTAGTGGAAGAATTAAAGAAGAGTCTTCCAGCATTTGAAAAGACCTCTAGCCTTGTAAAATGAATTTACCTTGCTGAGTCTCAAACTGTATGTGCCTGACAAATGGCAAGGGAAATATCTTTTTTTATTTGCTTGCTTTTTTTTAATTATACTCTGAAAATGACACATTCATTAATCTAACACAACAAGATTTTAGAAAGGAGTCTAAATTGAAAGCATTGGGCTCTGGCTGCAGTCCACTTTCCATTTATTCATGTGTAAGCCTATTGAAGTTAATGGGAGTGTTTCAGAATAAATGGTTTTTGGTTGATAGCCCAGATCATTTAAGGCTTTTTTTCCCTACAGCAACAATCCATTTTTCATCTTAAGTCAGTAAGCAATGGTAATGTTACCCTATTGTACCTTAAGTACCATGAACAAAATTATTATGACAAATTTTATAAGTTTTGAATTCAGAAAGTAAGAAACATACCTATCAAGATGCTCACCATAGGTATGAATGTGATACGTGTATATGCATTAAATTCATATTTCTTTGATTTTATCCTACCCTGGACTTAAGTCAATATCTAAAAAATTGCCACATTGTTCCTAAATCCTGGAATTAGATCCAGACTTGCTTAGCAACAATTGCCTCTTTTCTTTACATTTAAGATTTCACTGCATCTGTTAGCATTCCTCTACAAGACAAAAACTAGAAATTAGTAACTTCTGTTAGTAATCTATCCAGTATTGCATCTGGGTAAACTCTAGAAATTAATAAAATGGGTATCAGAGACTGTTTGATAATTTCTAGTGTATTTTTCCTAGCTCATTTTCTTTTTATTTAAATATTCCACTATAAGAAGGTTGCAATTAATGACAAAAACAGAAAAAAGGACACACATTTACTGCATTTTCTTTTTCCCCCTTTTAATAGCACTTAGCAATAGCACTTAGACTTATATACTGTTTCATAGTGCTTACAACCCCCTCTTCTAAGCAGTTTACAGAGCATATTGCCCCGAACAATCTGGGTCCTCATTTTACCTGCCTTGGAAGGATGGAAGGCTGAGTCAACCCTGAGCCTGGTGGGATTGAACTGCCAAACTGCAGGCAACCAGTAGGCAGTAGAAGTAGCCTGCAGTACTACATTCTAACCACTGTGCCACTGAGGCTGTGTGTTCGCTTTTCAGGGAATCCTCTGAACCATTGGAATACATTTTGTCTGTTTTGCCATTATAAGCTATTAAATATATGGTAGAAAAATATTGCGGGGCAATAATATAAACACTAATACTTATCAGTGTAAAATAATAAGTTTGTTTCTACATTGCTGCTCTGGTTGGAGCATAATGATAATGTAGGTCACATCTTCAAACAAGAAGTGGTGACATCTAAAGCGCCTGGCTAGCTAAGAACAGAATAGCCTTTTTGCGTGGCTTAAGTGGACTTTTAACCTATAGTACTTGCTTTGTTTTTCACTTTTCTTGTGGGAGATATTAATAGGCTCATTTAGAAAAGTGGACATGAAATGGTGGGGAAAGGCTACTTGGAGACAGGTTTAGGGGTGAAATGCTACAGGTTTGGATTGGTTCACCCGAACCGATAGTAAAAAATGCTACTGGTTCGGGCAAACTGGTATTTTCGATGAACAAATTGCGTGGCACAGTGGATTCCCCCCCCCCTCACTGTTCTAGTTACCTTTGCAGGCGTGCTCGGTAGCAGGCTCCGCCCACCCGCTCGGACATCATCATGTCCATTTTTGACACTCTGCGCATGCACGGAAAGTCCTGCGCATGCACAGACGTGGCTCGTACAGTCACATTTGCAAAATGGTAGTGAAGGTAAGTAGATTTCATCCCTGGACAGGTGTATTTAAAAAGGCAAATGCAAAAAGATGTACACATCACTTCACAGAAAGCATGTTTAATTCATCACCTGTTTTCAGAACTGTATGTGTACTTTCACATAAATGTCTCACACAACAATCTCTTGTCCCAGACTTCCAGCCTTTTAGATTTCAGCAGCCTAATTTAGGGGGATAATAAGACTTCTTAGTTTTGTCTCTGCTAGACTTTGAAAGTTTGCTCATCTACTACAGCTCACTCACGAGAACTTTGTGTACTTTCATAAACCTGCATGTCTCTAAAATGTGGACCAAAATTTTAATTTGCATTATGTTAACATCCTTCAGTTGAAAGTAAATATGGAAAGGTTCCATCAATACTGAAGGCTTGAAAATTGTAAGCAATTTATTGGGTTTTTTTTGTCAGTGCCCCAAGTTTAAACATTTTGAGAAGAAACTCCTGGTTTGTTTAAGGGGAAGGGTGATGAAGCACATGATAACATGTGCCTCTTTGGATAATATTCAAGGGGACATCAAGATAATGTTCACTATTGTTTCAATTTATAATGGCAGCTCATGAAATAGGGCACACAAAATCATGATTTTATATTCTGTACACTTGCATTTTCTTTATGCATTCTTGTTCCTAGTAGAACACAAATCATGTGCTATGTGTTGTGTTATTGTAAACAAAACTCTGATTTTAACAAAACGAATAAATAAAGACATCTAGAAGCATCTTCATTCCATTTGTGTTAATTGAGATGAGTTGGCCACCTGTCTGCTTTTCTTCTCTATTCTATGCTAATTTAAGATTATTGTATATAATCTTAAGAGTGTCATTGTGATATAACCCGCTCCCCCTTTAGAATGTCATTTTTCTTATCCAGCTGCACTATATTCAGCATTTTTAAGCTATTTGTTTTGGAGATCTTAAAAGACTGCAGAGATTTATTTATTGGCTTAGTAAACCCTGAGGGATCATACTTGTATAGGCTGAACATGCAGGATGAACTTTTTTACTTAAATTATGTTTAACCTCTTCCTTTACTATACAGAGTTTCCCCTCCTCTTTCTGCTGTTTTTATTTTAAACAACTTTCCTGCTTGAGCAAAATTTCTCAGCAAGCAAATGAAGGAGTTAAAGTTCAGATTTCTGTTAAGTGATGTGTACAGATTGGTTGAAGGGAAAAAAAAACCCTGGATTAAAAGAAGAAATAGAGGGGTAGTTTTTTTGTGGGCCACAAAATATTTGTTATTCCTGACTTTATGTTTGCCCCTATGAAAATTATGGTTGCTACTATTCTCATATAAGAATATTTTCCTGAAGTGAACTATAAAAGGTATGTGAACTATAAAAATACTTCATGTGTAATTCAATCTGCAATTTGACTGCAGTGCTGGAAATTACAAAAAAAATTGTATGGACACATCTACAAAGTCACTAGGAATTGACCAAAACTGATGTTATGATATTGATCTTGAAAACTGTTTGTGAGAAGGAAGTAGGTAGGTCGGTAGGTGGTAGGTATGTAGATAGGTAGGTAGGTAGGTAGGTAGGTAGGTAGGAAGGAAGGAAGGAAGGAAGGAAGGAAGGAAGGAAGGAAGGAAGGAAGGAAGGAAATGTTCCACCCAGAGAGTCTTATGGGGGGCATGCTGGCAAAAGGCATCAAAGCCCAAAACCTTTTTTATCTGCATCACAGAAGTACATAAAAGAGGTAGCTTCAACTAGGCATCTTGCCTTCTCTGACACTGCCTTCCTCTCCTTGCCCCCTTGAAGATTCCCCTGGTTTTCACAACCATTGCTGAACATCTCTGAGGTCCCCATTAAGCAAAGTAGTGGATCAGTAGGATTGATCCAGATTGTCGGTGGCAATATGCAGGAACAAAGAATATGCTATAATTTCTGATGCAATTCAGAATTGGCTAAAATTCTTTTCCCCAGTATAATCTACTTCTCCCACTCCCTCTTTTTCAGTGCATTTTTCTTTGTTTATAAGGCAGGTTATAAATTCAGTAAGTTTAGATTTCTAAGGGCACCCAGAATTGATGCTGAGTTGAATTACCTTAGACTCTAAATATAAACAAGTAGGCTTATCAACAGGATCACAGTTGATTTGTTAAAAAAAAGGCTGCATCTCATTAAAAGACTGAAGCTAACAATCAGGTGGTAGATGTGGGCCCAACTAGTCCATATTACTAGCTATGCAAGCAGGTTCCTGCTGCTTCTGCTAGACTTCGATATCTATATCCTCTCCTCAAATATGAATGTAGAAATGAATATTTCTCTTATTCTGTATTAATGGACAATATGAAAACAGTGTTTACTAGGAGTCAGTAAATATTTTAATATAATGTTCTTCAGGAGTTAAGTGAAGCTTATAAATTGCTTTCAGACTTGTTTTACTGGAGTAAAGGTAGCGTTATTAGTTTTTTTTTAATTTGGAAGTGTTGTCAAGTGTATTGAATATATTATTTTAACATCTTGGCATTTCTAAAAATTGCGTCCCAGAGGCTTATTTTCATGACAGTTAATAGCTATACCCTAAATTCCAGCAAAAGTCAAGGAAGAATTATGTAGGCAGCTTGTTGTGCATTTTCTGTGTAGCAATTCTAAATGTCAAAAAAAATTCTCTTAGGAAGTTATGCAGCTAGAGCGAGGGGAAATGCTTCTAGAGCTCTTGAATGCATGTTTTTACACTGGCAAGGGTGATTTTAGTGGATCTTATACATTAAAAGCAGCACAAGTTACACATGCAGATATTTATCTTCTTTTCAGGTCCTACTCATTTACTTTGTTTATGTCAGCCCCACCCCCCCACCCCAGTACAAAGACAGATACATGGAGTTATTTCTGAGTAGTTTCCTTTGTTGTTCCTCACCTATAGACCAAAGTCTTACCAAACTAAAACAACTATTTGCATGATTATATCCATTCTCTGAGAGTTGCTAGGGAGGAATCGTTTTTCCCGTCTTTCACCTGACCAAACATTCCATACATTTCTTCCTCTTTGACCTCTGGAATGCAGCCCCCCCACTTGGGAATCCAGTCTACATTCCGTCCCTGTTCATGAAGAATTCACATGAATTCATTTAGCATTTTAGAAGTTTCACAGTGCTCAATTGTGTCTGCAGGACAAGGGTCAAGAATAGTACACAGGTTTCAAACTCACCGCGTCTTGTTGCCATCCTGTTTTGCAACATTTTTCCCATTTGTGGAACTGAGGTGGGCCTGGCCTGCGCGTCCCGCATCCGGCCTGCAGGCCTTTAGTTTAATATCCCTGAAATAGAGGTTGCAATTGAAGCCCTTCCCCTTTCTATGTGTATGACTTATAAAAGAGAGAGGGTTTGCAATCACATGATCCCACCCACCATCTTGATTTTTTGTTGCCCATCCCCCATGCTGCTAACCATAGTTCAGAGCCTGAGAATTCCTAGTGTAATCTCTTAAATGCTCCGTGTATGTGCTGCTGCTTAAAGATCAGAAGTAAAAAAGCCGATTAGAATAACAATTCATGGTTGCAAACATATTAAACATCTATAATGTATATTGTTTCCAGAACAATTTGATTGCTATTACACTTCTTTTTCTTAAAATCTCAATTGTATCAGTAGTAAGAGTTAATTCTAGGTTTTTTAGTGCTACAGATTCAAGAGATAGAATCCTGCTATGAAGTATATGCTAATTCAATATCTAACCAGAATATATCCACAAAAGGGACCTTTATAGCCTAGTAAGTTAAATAAATAAATAATCTCTAAAATAGTATAAAGTGAATGAAACATCTAAGGTTGCCAAGGGAACTGATTGTGTTTAAAGGGAATACAGTCAGGGAACCAAAACGTGTCAGATTATTTTTGCATCATACTTCCCAAGGGAATCTAAAAATGTAATTCAGGTTAAATCTTAACACTCTAATTATATCAAGTTAATATATTAAACATATGTACCAAACATATTCCCCTTTCCTTTTTAGGGAAAAAATTCCCAAGAAAAATGACTGCTCTTTTTTTTTATGAAAGATACAACATTCCTGGAAATTTGTATTGAAAACCAAATCAAAACAAAGAAATTATTCAGATTGCTTCTGTTTCTTGCTTGTCCATACAAAAAGAAGTAAAATGATGGTGATGTTAACAAACAGACAATATCACCAGTTCACTGTTGAAAATCAGGTTTAAGTTTGTCTTTTCAAAGTTGTGTCCTATCTTGATCATCTTTGTGCATAAAAAGGTTCGTGTTTATTGATGCCTTAATAAATTCCAATTACTGGTGATATAACCAAGCCATTCACATGTTTCGTTTTCTTCTCAGAGGGACTAAAAGAGTTTCTTTCAGACTAGTTCCAGAACTTCTGCAAATGTTATATCTTTACATGTCCATACTACAAGTGAAACTCGAAAAATTAGAATATCGTGCAAAAGTTCATTTATTTCATTTATTTATGCAACTTAAAAGGTGAAACTAATATATGAGATAGACTCATTACATGGAAAGCAAGATAGTTCAAGCCGTGATTTGTCATAATTGTGATGATTATGGCTTACAGCTCATGAAAACCCCAAATCCACAATCTCAGAAAATTAGAATATTGTGAAAAGGTGCAATATTCTAGACTCAAAGTGTCCCACTCTAATCAGCTAATTAAGCCATAACACCTGCAAAGGGTTCCTGAGTCTTTAAATGGTTTCTGTCTGGTTCAGTAGGAATCACAATCATGGGAAAGACTGCTGACCTGACAGTTGTACAGAAAACCATCATTGACACCCTCCATAAGGAGGGAAAGCCTCAAAAGGTAATTGCAAAAGAAGTTGGACATTCCCAAAATGCTGTATCAAAGCAGATTAATAGAAAGTTATGTGGAAGGGAAAAGTGTGGAAGAAAAAGGTGCACAAGCAGCAGGAATGACCGCAGGCTGGAGAGGATTGTCAGGAAAAGGCCATTCAAAAGTGTTGGGGACTTTCACAAGGAGTGGACTGAGGCTGGCGTCAGTGCATCAAGAGACACCACATGCAGACGGATCCTGGACATGGGCTTCAAATATCGTATTCCTCTTGTCAAGCCGCTCCTGAACAACAAACAACGTCAGAAGCCTGGGCTAAAGAAAAACAGACCTGATCCAGTGCTTGAAGTCCAGTGTGAAGTTTCCACAGTCTGTGTTGATTTGGGGAGCCATGTCATCTGCTGGTGTTGGTCCACTGTGCTTCATTAAGTCCAGGGTCAACGCAGCCATCTACCAGGAGATTTTGGAGTACTTCATGCTTCCTTCCTTTAGTGTCATTGTAGCGTCAAACAGTCGTTAAAGAAATGGTCATAAATCGAGGCTCACCTGATCCAGATTTTCATGGGTAGATCCAAAGGTAAAGATGTGGCAAGGCTGAAGCTGCAAGAAACAAGATAAATGTTGAAAGAGGAAACAAGGCTTGTGGTCGTGTTTGTCTTTCAAAGATGACAAGAAGAGATACATGCTATAAGTGCTCCTGAGAGAGAAAGTGAGAGGCTAATAGTAAAACTGTCCACTCCTCGCATTTGTATGGAATTTGTGCATCAGACACAGAAGGCATTGTTATGGCCCGCCAGCATAGATGGCAGCAGATTCGGACAGTGAGGAGGTTGGGGAGGAACATGGGCCAATCCTGGAGTTTGGGGAAGACTCTGATGAGGGCTCTGTGCCAGAGGCAGAGAAGGGACCAGAGCTGTATACCAGTTATCAACTGCCTTCGGAATCAGACATCAGTGAGGCAGACGAACAGCTGGAGCCTGTTCCCAGTGTGCACATACCCAGAGTTGCCAGACAAAGGGAACAGCTAAAGAATAGGGGTTGACTTGGGAGTAAGACCACAGGTGAACGATGAATGGCCCCTCCCAGAGGAAATAAAAGAGGAGCGAAAGGGGAGTGGAGTTTCCAGGAGATCATTAGTTTGATTAATTGGTTCATGACTATCTGAGACTCTTTGCCAAGTTTTGTAGACATCGGCCTGTCAGCTCTCCAAGCCAGATAAGGTCTGTGACTGTAAATCTTCCCTTGAATGACGTTGCTGGATGTGAATGAGCAGAATTCACAGTAAATGAATAAAAGGATTTTTTTTTCTCAGGACAAGGATTTTGCTTCATGCTCTTGGGAAGCCTAGGTCAGAACAGGCACTTAGGCAGGGCCAGCATTCCAAGAAGCCTCCCAGATATTAGAAGGAAACGAGGAAACCATGAGGATGCAATGAAAAGATGGAGGACAGCAGCATACAGGTCCAAGCTTGTGAAGAAGAACTCATTCTCCTCAGTTTCAGAATGAATTCCAGGGCCTGAAGAAGAGGTTCTGCCAAAGAAAGGTTCTGCCAAAGAAAGGATTTCTTCTTCTGCCTGAGAAAAAACAAATTTAGCATTCATAATTGAGAAATGTGTACATTGTTGTATCTCACTTACCACTCCTATTTTAAAATGAGGTCACATATTCAAATTGCTATCATCAGCTGTTAAGTAGTTGTCAGTGATCGTTATATTTTGGCTTTCAGTTTCCTTGATTTAAAAAATTCTTACGATTTTATTTTAATTTAACAGAAAATGCTACCATTCATAGGATAATTATCTTTTCAAAATGTCCACTTGGGTATACAGCAAGCTACCATACATAGCATAGTTTTGCCTATTTAATCAGTGTGTAGAAGGTAGCCTAATATTGTCTAATATGACTAATGGAGTCTTTCCAAAGTCTTGGGCAGTTTTTTCCCTTTACTTGCTTCCTACTAACTGGATATGCAGTAGATGGTCCAAAGGCCTTTTCCTCCCAAGGCATGTGTTCTACTTCTGGGAATCTGTATAATGTTTTCCTAGAATTCATGGAATGAAATACAGCACTGAAATTCTTACACTGGGATTTTCCACTCTATTCTCTCCTTTGCAGATGTCCACCTTGGATTTTGAGGCCATTAAGAAAAAAATGTGTGCCCTGTGAGCTAGTAATAAATGCATTTATAACCTTGTCTGAACACCTCATTAACCATAATCTAATTCATAACATCCTTATTATGAGCCAAGGTGGCGCAGTGGTTAAATGCAGCACTGCAGGCTACTGCTAGATTAGCAGGTCAGCGGTTCAAATCTCACCGGCTCAGGGTTGACTCAGCCTTCCATCCTTCCGAGGTGGGTAAAATGAGGACCCAGATTGTTGGGGGCAATATGCTGACTCTCTGTAAACCGCTTAGAGAGGCCTGAAAGGCCTATGAAGCGGTATATAAGTCTACTGCTATTGCTATTATTTTCACTTCGGCTCCAGGACTTTATCCAAGTTAAATTTCTTTTAACTTTCCAGAAAGAGGGGGCTTCTTTGTTCTTTAAAGCATTGATTCCTTCCAAAACATATGTCAGATTTTGCTACACATAGGTCAGGGATGTCAAATTCAAGGCCCGTGGGCCGGATCCGGGCTGTTGGTGCTTAGATTTGGCCCATGGAGCCAACCTGGAAACAGTGAAGGACTAGCCTGTGGTGTCTCTACCAGCGAAAACAGAGCTCGGAAGCCTATTTTTGCTGGCAGAGTGCTCAAGCCACTACAGGCGCCCCTGACACAAGTGACGTCATGCTGGCCATGCTCCCCTGCGCCCCCCCCCAGGTCAAACCCAATCCTGATGCAGCTCTCAATGAAGTCGAGTTTGTCACCCCTTACACAGGCAATTGATAGAAACTCAACCCTGCATTCTGTAACAATAGAATCTTCAAAAACTCAACTAGATAAATTGCAGATAGGAAAGTAATATCAAAGGCACCTATTCCATTTTACATAATGATTATGTCTGGCTGGAGAATCACTGTCTACTGACTTGTCAGCTCCTGTCCTTATGATAGATTGGGGTAATTTAAGATAGAAAAATCTCTTACGAATAAGGGCAATAATACTAATTCAGAAATAGTATTTTGAAATTGCAAGTATTGCAGTTCCTCTTTGATTCCTCTTTTTTCTTTTTTAGAAAATTATTGCGTTGAGATGCCATATTCTGTACAATTAATTTTATTTCTTATTTGTGTAACTCTATATAGAGTCACCAATTTTTCAAAGACAACCCTGAGCAATGTACTATAAAAATAATAACATGATTCATAAAATCTGTATTCAAAATAATGCCTATAACACAAGCCATGGGTCAGAAAACCAATTGCCCTTCAAATTACTGTGACAAAACAATTAGAAGACGGGGCTGATTTTAACATCTCCCAGCCCAAATGCGGGTGGGAAGATTCAGACCTTCAATGCTTTGTGAAAGGCCAATGAAGTCAGGGTCATCTGGCTCTCTGGGGTAATGTTGATCTATGTGATAGGCATAGCAACAGAGCTTTGAGAGATACTGGGTCATGCTTCTAATTTCTCTTGGCCTAATGAAATGTTTATTTAATGTTTTGGTTAAAAATAAATATGGCTGCAATCCAGAACCCTGTACACGTGGCTATTTTCCCATCATTCACATAGTGTATTTCCCACATGAATAAAGAAGAAAAATGTCCTGTGCTCAGAGAACTATATTCTGTATAACTATCAAGCTTTTTGAATAGAAGTCGGTAGATTATTATCTTTCCCTTTCGCAATCTCTCAAAATGTGAAATGTCTTTCATTGTTGAATATTTGGTTCACATATAATACTAACCCATTATTTGAATTGATTTAGGCTTAGTGGTATATGCAAATCAGGGCATTATTGTTCAACAGCTAGGATTTTAAAATGACTTAGAATACAGGTCATCCTTGATTAATAACCACTAATTCAGTGACCATTAGAAATTTTAACTGTGCTGAACAAGTGGTACTTCCAATTGGTCTTCATTGCTGGTTTGGAAATACAAGGTTGCAGTGTACTACAGTGGCAGTATTACCATTTGCAAAGTCTGGGTAAAATAACAAGATCATCATGTGACCTGCTTAACAATGTTGCACAATTTAACGATAGCTGGAACTGCTATTACTAAACAGCGCCATCATATGGTTTTGCACTTTACAACTGTCAATAGTGGTGGAAATTATGGTCCCAATTACCATAATTAAATTTGTATTTGTATTTATTATACTTGTATGCCGCCCTATTCCCAGGGGGACTCAGGGCGGCGAACAAACACATGGGGAAGGGGGCAATACAAAAACAAACGAGACAAACAGGATACAAAGACAAATTAAAAACTACACAACAATCAGCAATTCGAGTGGGGCTGGGAACTCATCAGCCCCAGGCCTGCCGGAACAGCCAGGTCTTGACGGCTTTGCGGAAAGCCTGAAGGGTGGTGAGGGTCCGAATCTCCACGGGGAGATCGTTCCAGAGGGCCAGAGCAGCCACAGAAAAGACCCTCCCCCGGGGGGTCGACAGTCGACATTGACTAGCTGATGTTATCCGGAGGAGGCCTAATCTGTGGGATCTGATTGGTCGAAGGGAGGTAATTGGCAGGAGGCGGTCTCTCAAGTACACAGGTCCAATACCATGTAGGGCTTTAAAAGTAAATCAGGTGTATACCAAGTGATTATAATTAACTTCAGAGTGTGCGGTGCAACATCTCAGTACCTTTCATAGTAAGTCCTACTAAGGGTCACCGCACAACTTTGTTTCGATTTTCAATCAATCATACTGTTTAATTTTATTTGAACCTAATAATTAATATAGAATTGTTGTCTTTTTCACAACTCATAGTTAATTTCAAAACATGATTCTAAAAGTATTTTTCAGTCATAATTAGGATTCACTATAGTTGTGGTCAAGTATGTGGTCAAGTATAATACTATATTGCAGATAATTAAAAAAATAAATGAATATATTTGGAGCCAGAATGGTAGTATACTTGATCAAAAGAACTATATATTTTAAGCATTCATACATTTGTATGCTAAAAGAATAGCAATCTAAATTTTATAAAGGATTTCACAGGCGTAAATCAATTCTTAATGTAATTTTAAATACTTTTCATATGGAATTAAAAATAACATTCTCTTACATAAAATGAAGCTTGCATTTCCATTTGGCAAGTTTTGGGAAAGATTTAGTAATCGGGGTTGGGTGCTTTTAAAAAAAATAAATCAGCAAAGTTGGAAATCGACTAATGAACTAGTGATCATTAGCATACTGATTTTTCTTGCTGGAGAAAGTAGCAAGAGGAAGGAATCAACACCTTGAAATAAAATTGGGAATGTTTGTTCCTGAAGTGTTTGCTTGATTTTGCTACCTGGGTTTTGAAATATTCATTGCCTTATGCAATTCTTTTGGCGTCATTGATTTTCACGATAATCACAAATTGTTTTTTCAACTGAACTTCCAGCCTTGGCTTCTCTTATCCAGAGAAGTAAGGCAGGGAGGAATTGGTAGATGATGATTCTATATCTTCTAGATGGTTTTTTGTTTAGGCATTTCTTTCAAAAGAACAATGTTTGTGTGTGTATACACTATATTGCCAAAAGTATTCGCTCACAACTGCTTCTGACTTTGTGGATGGGTGAGCGAATACTTTTGGCAATATTGTGTGTGTGTACGTGCGCACGCACATACATACACACACAGAGAGAGAGTATGTATAATGTAAGTTGTATGGAAAATGTGGAGAGGAGAATCATTGGTTGGAAATGATAACATTTTCTAGTTGTTTTACACATACATATATCTATTGCAGGCCAGAAGATGGTGAAATTCATCCTGAAATCTGTAGACTATATATCCAGTTACAGTGTTGCTTAGAAATGTACACAACAGAGATGCTGAAATCCATATGCCTTCTTGGATCGCTTCAACTTCATCGGAAAGGTAGGAAGGTAACATATGAGAAATCCTTCAGATATTGTTTCACTCAGTTCAGCTGTCATTGGCTAATTGTGAAATAGGACTATTATCTATTAATCTTCAGTCAGTCTGCCCATATATAGTTATAGAGCCTTTGTAACTGAGTCCAGACCTTTGTAGCCATTCCATTGCAGTTGAGATTTCTTGCATCTTTAGGCAGTATAAATAGTCAGATGCAGATTTGCAAAAGAATATGGATGTTGATTTGTTGCTTTCAAAAAGATTATTCTAGCCACAGGTCCCTATGAACTAATTTACTTTTAAGTAAATAATCTAAAAGCATTGTTTTAAAGTGTCAAACAGTATCTGTATATTTAGCTGGAAACAAATATTTTTTCTCATTATCCCTAAAAGTCAAAGCAATATATATGTGGTCCGTCCCATCCTCTTCACACACACATACAAACACACCCCAACCATTTTATCTCTTCTTATTTCTTCCATAGGCCAAAATAAAACCCACTGTTACTTGGAATCACGGATCCCATATTTCAAAACAGCACACAAGCTCAAAATCACCAAAACAGAAAAACTGCACCAGCTTCCTTTCATAGCTTGTTCTTTGGTTCACCAATCTAAATGTTTCTCTCATGGATTCTCTAGAAGTAGAGCAGGGCCCTATTAAACAGCTTCTGGGAACTGTGAAAAAAGTCTTACTTGGAGCATGTTGCTTTGTGGCTGATAGTGTTAAATCATGGCTTTTACGTTGCTGTCTTTATTTCTCCTGCTTCAAATCCATACTCATATTGATCACATATCTTTGTTTAGAAAATGTCCTGTTCCCAAATGTTCTTCTGGAAAAGCTCGCTTGTCATCAGCTGTTTCCGTACTTTTATACTTTTGAGTTATTTGTATTCATATGAGTTTGGAGATGTGCCTGTGTCCAAATTGGTCTTAGTTGCCAGGTGGCTGCACATAGAAGGTGGCTGTGGCAATCTCTGCCCCAGGTTGCTTTGAGATTTCTTTACTGCCAAATTATAATACAATTCACTTACCCTTGTACTGATGGATAATGGAATGGGCATAATGCTGGTCACCTTTGTTCTACCTTGCCACTGAATGGAGGTGTCCTAAAATAGCAAAGTGAAAGAGCAGGTGGGCTTTTGATACCTAGCATGATAAATTTGTCTTTATAAACTCTATGCACTTAATTTTATGAAAGAACATTTAATTTCTTGTTTCTCTGCCATGTTGACTAATGAAGGGAAGTAGGCCTTCCTTTCCAACTATCAATCATGGGGATTGGGAACAATCCTTCTTCCCTGCTGCAAAACATTTACTCCCCGATTTTGTCTCATGATATATATTCCCGGAAAATGGGCTATTCCTCTAGAGCAGGAGGGTCAAACTTGATTTCATTAAGGGCCGCATCAGGGTTGTGTTTGGCCTTGGGGGACTGGGGTGGTCATGGCCAGGGTGGGCGTGGCCAGCTCGATGTCACTCTTGTCAGGGATGTCTGTGGTGGCCCAAGCACTCTGCAGTGAAAACAGGTTCACAAGGTATATTTTTGAGAAAATGCAACGAAGGGCCGTGTACGAGCTCCATTTTCAGTGGCAGAATGTTGCAGAAGGCCTGGGCAGCCAAAAACGGAGCTCGGGAGCCCATTTACGCTGGCAGAAGAACCCTGGGCTGGTCATTCACTGATTCCAGGGCAGAACCCGCGAGCTAGATCTAAGCACCTTGAGTTTGACACCCTGCTCTAGAGCGGTGTTTCTCAATTTCAACAACTTTAAGTTATTTGTACTTCAACTCCCAGAATTCCACAGTCAGCATGACTTTGGGCTCATCAATCTCTCTCTCTCAGCCCAACTCACCTCAAATGGTTGTTGTGATGGAGAAAATAGGGAAGAGAAAGGAGTATGTTTGCCACTTTGAGTTATTTATAAAAATAATACTATAAGGTTGGGATATAAATAAACAAAATACCTACATGCCTCTAGCAGTTTGCTTTTACTCATGAGAAATAGAGCCTCCATGTTTAAAACACTTGGTTGCCATCTACTGATCATCTAGAGTTCTGTAACTAGATCATGGTTAGATGAAAATTTGGAGCGTTCTTTCTTTCCTCTCCGAACAAAGTGATTTTCAAAAGGGCCATGACTATAAAATCTGCAGTATGTTGTAGAAAAGGGAGACTGGAACATTAATTGTCTGCTTCCTCCCTGATGCAGTAGTAATTTAAGCCATGGTTGTACCATTTATACACCTCCTTGTATTATTTTTTAATGGAGGAGGAGCATTGACAGCATTCTGTGATGTTAAATAACAAGCGTAAGACTAATTTCACCATGAACAATATCTCAATCTGTAGCATCAAGGGTCAGTATTATTTGCAAATGCTGCGGAAATGCATGGTGGTTAGAGTGCAGTACTGCAGGTTACTTCTCCTGACTGCCAGCTGCTTGCAATTTGGCAGTTCAAATCTCACCAGGCTCAAGATTGAACCAACCTTCATCCTTCCGAGGTGGGTAAAATGAGGGCCCAGATTGTTGGGGCAATATGCTGACTCTGTAAACCGCTTAGAGAGGGCTGTAAAGCACTATGAAGCGGTATATAAGTAATTGCTATTGCTATTCGGGGGAAGGAATGATATCAAGCTTGTTCCTCTTAAGTTTTGAGGTTGTGGGTGGGAGATTCATATGCAGTTTGCCTTTCCACCCAGTGTAGAAGCTATAAGTATATAACAGGTAAAAATAGCATGTAAGGCGCTCTCAGTTAGCCATTTGTCTTCTTTTTTATTTGCTCCTTTATAATATTTTAGTATGCTGTTTAACAGAAAGAGAAAAGTCAATCCTTTCAAGTTTGATTTGAAAGATAGGACATGAAAGGAAAATTAGGGAATGGAAAGAAGGGGAGGAGCAAAGAAAAACACATTTTTTTCAATCTACTTAGAGTTGCTTTTATGCAAGATGGGTAGCATATAAATTTAATAAATAATTTCTTAGAGCATAGAACTCTCATAAAAATTAAGACAGAAACAAATCAGAGAGGGGGAAAGTCTGAAGCAGAATTGTTGAAGTGACTCTACTTCTTAGGTCTGGTAGTTGGTGAAATGGCAATTTATAAGGGAGGGGGATTAGGTCAGGACTTAATGACATCAATATTATTGGTCTCTGGCATCTCCACTTACCAAATAGAAAGCAATATGAAGGTCTTCTGGCCAGGACCTGAAATTACTGCCAATCAAAGCAAGCATATTACACTAGATGTAAGAAGCAAAGTGGCTCCTGAATACATAGCGAGACAATCCAGTAGAAGGAAATAGACTAATGTACTTCATGTACTAATGGAACAGAATTTCTGAATAATTCTCTCGTTAATGCTGGGAAACTCTATCCAGCCCTTGCTTATTATTGGAGACCGAGCGGAGCAAGTGGCCAGTTTTAAATTTCTAGGTGTTACCTTAAAAGAGGGCCTGACCTGAGGCACTCACATTGCAACACTGGTCAAAAGGGCCCAGCAGAGATTATACTACTTGAGACTTCTCAGGAAACAACAATTGAATGAAAAACTGCTGGTGACTGTCTACTGCTGCACCATAGAGAGTATTTTAACTTATTGCACCTGTGTATGGTTTGCCAATTGCACAGTGGCAGATGGGATAGCACTCCAGAGGGTTAACGTCATTGCCCAGAGGATCATTGGTTGTCCTTTCCCCTCTTTGGAAGAGCTTTATAGCTCCCGCTGCCTTAAGAAAGTTCAAAACATTCTTAAAGATCCATCTCATCCTGGGTACCCTTTTTTTAAACTATTACCATCTGGCAGACGGTACAGGATAGTAAAAACAAGGACAAATAGGCTGAAAAACAGCTTCTATTCCAGGGCAATAACCACATTGAATTCTATGGTATAGTGCAGTGTTTTTCAACTTTTTTTGTGCAAAGGCACACTTTTTTTCATGAAAAAAATCACGAGGCACACCACCATTAGAAAATGTTAAAAAAATTTAACTCTGTGCCTATATTGACTATATATAAGGTGTTTTTCCCGCGGCACACCTTACACTATGTCACGGCACACTAGTGTGCCGCGGCACAGTGGTTGAAAAACACTGGTATAGTGCAATATCGGATTTTCAATTTCAATTATATAGAAAGTAAAGGATGTATGTTTGTGTTTTTATTTTCATAGTTATAATGTATACTGAAGACTGCATTGAATTTTGTTGTACCATGTGGAATGACAATAAGGTAAACTAAACTAAACTGTTTCTAAGAGGCTTCAAGCTATGCCTTTGTTCTCAGTATTAAGGAAGGTGATGTCCACCAAGCACTCTTAATCTTCTGAACATAAGAGTGGTATCATTGCGTTATTGATTGACACATGAAAGGCATCACAGTTGATCTAACATACAGCAGCTATTTGCAACTGCATCTTCCATGTTTAACTCTGAATATTATTTTATTTCCAGGCACTGGGGTTCTGAATCTGTGCTATATAGTCAAATTGCATTACTACACAATTATCTGGGAGATGTGTACCAATTAATTTTTCACCTGGCTGCACTTGTTTTCCTTATTAATATGTTCCCAAGAATGTGTAACTATGATTAAATGTAACATCATCAGGTCTCTGACCCCCTAAACTCAGGAAGACAGGTGATCAACTTCAGCAAGCTGTGCAGTTGCATGCTTTGCTGATTTTTCTTGCCTTGTGGATACAAAACAATTTTGCAAAATCAAAACTTAAGGTTCCCTGTTGCTTTTTATATCATTTGTAAAGTTCACCTTGCTACCTAGGTCCATTTTCTTCCTTCAGGGAGCTAATCTACAGAAATAAAATCAACCTCCTTGTATGGGGGCAGTAAACATATTGAAACTAAAATAGCTCTTTTGCAAAAAGAAAAACTGAGCTGTTTATAATCCAGATGTGCCCTTCTCTTGCAAGCACGATGCCTTCCTCCTACACACTAATTGAGCAGAAGCCAAACCTTAGGAACTCAACTCTGCATGGCTTGCTCTGCGGATATTCTTGGGGGGAGAGAGAAGGAAAGGAGTACTTTTGAAAGCACTACTATGCCGCACAAAAATAGCACAGCCCCTCATCATTTTTTGGTAAATTCATATTTGCCAGAATTAAGAAAGTAAAAAGAAATTATCCACAGGACTTATTCCTCCTGTTATTACTTACAAAACACTTTTCTATAAGAATGTCACACTTTTAACGCACAAATGCTTTTCATTTTTTAAAGTTTTCTCACAGTGTTCACTCAGCCCCCTATGCTCTTCTTTCTTAAGTCCTATAGAATGTTATTCCAGTAACTCCTGCTAAGTGGCATGAGTTGGGATATATATCATCTGGCTTGCCTGCTTATTTCAAGGAGTAACTTGCTAGCAAACCCTGTGCTTATGTCACAAAGCTGATGTGAGCAGCTTTTCCTGGAGAACATTGTACAAATAGATCGTGGTAGAACTGTGAGAGTTCCACCTCTGTGCTGCTTGCACAGCCTCAAGTTGTCAAATAAAAGAAATGCCAAATCGTAGATAAGTTTCTTGCAGAAACATAAATTAAAGTATTCTTGACCAAAGACTCTCCAGTCTCCTTGACTCATTTAGTGGTGAATTCATCTACTTTCTAAGTATATCTATACATTCTGTCATACTTAACCAATTTCATTGTATAATGATGTACAATAACAAAAAAGGTTATACTATACTTCTGCTACTAAGAAGTCACTTGGAAAGTGCTTTCTGTTAATTAAATGCATCATCTGCATTTAATGTTCCAGAATGTGTCTTGGTCTTCTGTTTACTATCACATCCCTTTAGATAAATAATAAATATATCTAATGCCTCCCTTGTCCTTCTAATGATTGATGTCTAGTTTCTTGGTAGTACTTATTACCGTCAATATGACAGGCTGAACTGGACACAGTAGTCAAAATGAGCCATTCATAAATCAAAAGAAATTAAAATGTATTGTTCATTATTCTTGTTTTATGTATTATTAGTTCTCTGTAATCCATTTAGAATCCACTAGAATTAAGGAAGTGATAAATTATATACATGCATAGTAGTAATGTCAAATCATTAGAAATTAAATGTGCTGATTTATCTTTTGATTATAATGACTATTACTCCAAAGTCTTTTTTACAAGCACTTCTACAAAACCATTTATATTTACACATTTAACTTCTCTTCCTTAAGTGAAGAAATTTGCAGTTGCCTCATTTGAATTTCTAGCATGTAGGAAATTTTTTTTTTTTGTTCGCTTCATTAACTTTTGGCCTAGAAGAAATCATGTTATTTATATAACAAATATATACACTTCATATTACTCCATTATGATTATTCGCTGATTTATTTCATTTATGTAGCTGTCCATCTTACATGTGTTAATTAATCCACATCTTTAGTAACTTGCCTGCTTTGAATATTTTTCCAACAATTCTCTGATATGCGCGTGCAGGCACACAGACAAGCAAAAACATGGCCAAGTGCTTTGTAGCAAATTTCTTTCCATTTGTCTAATTCAGGGGTTTCAAACTCAATTTCATTAAGTGCTACATCAGGGTTGTGTTTGAACTCAGGAGGCCAGAGTGGAGGGGCCAGAGTGGGTGTGGCCAGCTCAATGTCACTCCTGTGAGGGGTGCCTGTGGTGGCCCGAGTGCTCTTCCAGTGAAAACGGACGCCTGAGCTCAATTTTCAGCTGCCACAGCCTCCTGCAACCCTGGAGCTCCATTTTCACTGGCAGAGGGTTGCAGGAGGCCGTGGCAGCCAAAAGTGGAGCTCAGGAGCCCGTTTTCGCTGGCAGAAGCACCATAGGCCAATCCTTCACTGCTTCCAGGGCAGCCCCGCAGTCCAGATTTAATTACTCCATGGGCCAGGTCTGGCCCCTGGGCCTTGAGTTTGACACCTCTGGTCTAATCAGTGTTTCTCCACCTTGATAACTTTAAGAGTTCAGCTCCCACAATTTCCCAGCCAAGGAAATTGACCAGAAACACTGGTCTGAATGATCACTTGAAGCAGATGCTTATGCATCTTTTGCCCAAGCAATTCACATGCTGATTTTTAATTATTTCACCCTCTAAGTCTACTCTTCCACATGCACTTTTAAAAAGACGAATGGGGGAGGAAATGTGATGGCTGAGGCAAACAACAAAAAAAAGAAACACAGTCACCAAGAGAACTTGGGTGTCTATTTACGAGCTTTTGCTGTGATGAGTGTTGGGAATGCCTATCTGTTCACAGGTGCCACTTCAGAGCCACTTCATAACCATTTTGTCCTGAACAAGGTGGAGCAATTGCCCGGCGGCAGTCAAGTATTTGTAAGGGGGACATTGCTGACAGACAGTTGAATACATTTTGTACTCCTTGTGGCATCGATACTGACTAAAAGGAGTCATTATTTGCAATGTCCTTCAAATTCAAGCAGATTTGAAGAGTTGATTGAAATAGAAGGAATCCTGGGCAATGGAGCCTTCTGAATTACTGAGAGAAGGCATTTCTTTCTTTCTGTCTCCTTTTTGAAGCTGAAGGAAGTAGCCTGTTACTTCTGTTTTATCCTCTTGAGTCAAGCTATTTCTGTTAACAGGGATGAGCTATTTCACCAATTCTCTCCAAAGCAGGGCATTTTTGCTTAAACGGCTTTAAAAAAAAAAATCAACAGCAGAAATTGCGGGTGGGCCGCCCACAGACCCTGGCTCTATGCTGTCCTATTTAGTCATGTTTTTGAGGCCGGGTGCATGCGCAAAAGGCGCTAACATGAGCAAAGCACATGCACGGAAGGCCGGGAGCATGCGCAGAAGTGGAGAGCACATGCTTGGGCTGAGAACCGGTGGTAACAAAATGTGAAACCCAGCACTTTTTCACCAATGGAAATAACTTTTCCCTTTTCTTCTTCGCATGCTTGAGATTTCCCAAGGTTCAAAACTTCAGCAGGTCCATAGCTGTATAAGCCACGTAGTTTGTCAGCCATTTTTTTCTCTCTCTTCATTTTAAATTAAAAGAAAGATTTAAAAAGAGGGGGAAGTGCAGGTTTTAAAAAAAGGAGAGAAAAATGGTGTTGACTTCTGAACCTTTCCAACAAAGTAAAATGCTAATAATTTATGACCTCAGTTTTTTACACTACTATAATTATTACAAACCAATTCTATAAGTAGAGAATTACTAAACCTTCTACTAAATCTCTACTAAATTCTAAATTTCATTTTTTTTCTGTTTCAAGAATAAAAACCAGAAGCAATATCCAGTAAAAACAAGATCAACTTAAATGTCTTTGTTAAAAACAGTTTATATCACCATCTTAACCAAATCCATTTTTCCCTGTTGTGGAAAATGACATATGTTTCTATTTGCACTTATTAATCTTTTTTGTTAGATTCTTTAATAAAAGAAAGAAGACCTGGCTGTTCCAGCAAGCCTGGGGCTGAGAGTTCCCAGCCCCACTCGAACTGTTGCGGCTGTTGAGATGTTTTTAATTTGTTTTTGTACTTGTTGTTGTCTTGTTTTGTCTTTTTGTATTGCCCCCTTTCCATATTGGTTTGTCAGCCGCTCTGAGTCCCTTTGGGAATAGGGCGGCATACAAGTTTAATAAACCTAACCTAACCTAAAATTGTAAATTATAATCAATCAAATAAATGTGGCAGATTCATGGAAATGACAAAATAAATTCCTTTAATTCTTTATATTACTCCATCAAAGAAAGAAAAAAAGTAGTCCACGTTTCTTTAATTTGGGTCAACTCTAGTAGCCCTCCTCCTCCTCATTCAACAATAATGATGTCCCTGAAAGTGGCACAGATCTTTACAAAGGAATAAGAGGCTGTGACTGAAAAGAGCTTCTTTTAGCTTAGTAAATATAATAAATAAAGTGTTTAAGAAGTGAAAGGTGTAATTTATTATTCATTTTAAAAAATGCCCCAAAGGCTGGTTTTTCAAGCCCCACCTCCCGGCTTTTGTAGATGTGGCCTGGCACTTGTGTGTGATTTCAGAGTCTGTTTGCAGACTGCCCCACTGTGTGTAAGAACTTATGGGGTGATTCTAGGACTCTCCCTAACCCAGGAGACACATATAAACTTAGAGAACTCAGTTTTCTGTTTATAAATTGAAAAAGCTTTGGTCAAGAATGGGCCTTTTGGACTGTTGGCCATATCACAGGGATCAAAATCAGTCAGGATAATGGTTGTGACCATGCAGTTGAACATTTTTACATGCCTCATAAGAGGTTTTGCTTGTGAGTATCATCTTGACTTTTTTGATACACATGTACACTATTGGCCTCTTCTATAAATGAGTATGCATTTTAAACGTTAAGAGTATAGCATAGGTCCGTGATGGTGAACCTATGGCACAGGTGGCACAGGTAGCACATGAGGGCGCCGCCCTAGTTCAGCTTTGCTGTGTGTGCGGACATGCCTCTCACTGACCAGCTGGTCGTAGAATCTCTGCTATGCATGCGCATGGGGCAGGATGCATGTGGGGGTGCATGCACATGTGGGGGCACATGCAGGGGGTGCATGCATGGGGGAAGTGTCCGTGTAGGGGTACACACATGAATGGAGGGTGGGGCACGTGCAGGAGAGATGTGCATGCCTGGGAGTGGGACACATGCTCAGACTCGTGCATGCATTGTATTTTGGGGGTTCACACGGAAACGCGCTTTGGGCACTCGGTCTGGAAAAGGTTAGCCATCACTGGCATAGCTGATACTTGTCTTTTTGGCCAATTCATGCAGTGGTGGGATTCAAAATAGGAATAGAAAAATAGGAACCACCTTTGGTGGGAAAGTAACAGTGTTCTGTGCGCCTTTGGCGTTTAGTCATGCCGGCCACATGACCACGGAAACGTCTTCAGACAGCACTGGCTCTTCAGCTTTGAAATGGAGATGAGCACCGCTCCCTAGAGTCAGGAATGACTAGCACATATGTGTCAGGGGAACCTTTACTTTTTCCTAGTATTATTCAATTTGTCATATTGTCAAACATATAAGTGGAATGTGGTCTGGAGCCATAGGAGGGAGGAGCTTTTTCCCAGAAGGCAAAAAGATGGGGAGCTAGGAATCTCTGGTAGGCAGGAAGAAAACCAGGTGAGATCCTCCCTAGAAATTCACAGAGTGTATCTATAGTTACTGCTGGTAAGATTCTATTTGTAAGCAAACAAAAAGTAATCTACTCAGAAGTAGTTCCACATGTTGTTCTTGATTGCTTGGGCCTGAAAAATGGTTTGTTTATGTAATTTATTTATAGCACCAAAATTAAGCAGAGGCAAGTAAAAGGATTAGGGGAAAGATATTTGTTAGGAATATAATCTAACGGTTGGGTTGGCAATATATAAATCATATAGCAATGCTGTACCTGTTTCTTTAAATCATACTGTAAAATGTGATTGGTTGCTGTTTTCCTCAATTGGCCATAAGAGGGAGCCAGAATGATTGTTAGTTCTCTGTTCGTTAGATGCTGGGCTGATCTGATCTGAGTGTTGTGGAAGCTGGCTGTTAGAAAGTGCCGTGAGCTATTATAAGTTTTGCAACTGCTAGCAGACTTTGAGTACTGAACTGATTATATAATACTGGACTATGTTATTTGAATTGTCCCTTAAATGAAAGACATTGATGACTGACTAAATTATCCGTGTATGACTTGCACCGTTTGATGGACTCTGATACCTCTATTTCTGAAAGTAAAAGCCTATTTAAACTGCAGTGTCTCTGTATGGTGGTTTCTGTGTTCTCCAACACAATTCCAACAACGCTTTGCTGAACGTACTCACTCTCCCAACGGGGAGCTTACCTAACAATATTGACATATCATCTTTGTGATTAAATATGTTTTGTTTGGTGCTTTTCTTCAAAGGGATGGAGACCTGTGCAGCACCCAAGAGCCTTGACAGTAAGTTAGAGGAGAGTTCGGAAGCTCCTATTTTGGAAGAAACATCATCTTCGCCAGTAGAAATACAACAACATTTATGGCAGGTTTCCACAGATATTGAAAACACCGAGAGGTGTGTGCTTTTTGGGGGAGATCTGATTGTGTTCTTAAATTTATTTATTTTTACTTCTATATTTATTTAATAGAATTTGTCAAAGCTATTCCATAGTTTCAGTATCACAGCTGGAAAAAAAATGCAGCACTACATACGAGAGGTGAAATGCTCTGAAGTCTGCTACTGGTTTGCTTGCACCCGCATGCACACCAAACTTTTTTAAAACTTTTTTTTAGCATTTTTTGACTACTGGTTCTCCCGAACTGGTAGTTAAAAAATGCTTTAAAAAGTAAAAAAATAATCAGCTGTGCCGCGCAATCATTGAAACTTTTTTTTTTTAACTTTTTTAAAGCATTTTTTTACTACTGGTTTGGGTGAACCGGTAACATTTCACCGCTGCTAGATACCTAAATAAATGGTAACTGATCTCAGTTTTGTGAGCAAAACTAATAAAGCTGAATGATACTGATGTACATTTGCTGTAAATTGCCTGATGTATACTTGTCAACGTACAGTATATCACGATGGTGTGCTTGTTTTTTATTGCTGGTTTTTATTCTCATAGGTTTTTAATTTTTGTGCAGTAATAAAGATTTGATTGTAATAAAGATTGATTTGAATATTTATTTATTCATTGCATCCCATTATGATTGGTCTGGACTATAAACATTTAAATAAGTATTAGAAATATCACACATCCAAAATAAATAGATTTTGAATATGTATTGATGCCATCCTTACCACTCTCTAATTCTTCCTTCTTATGGTTTTTTATTGTTGCTCTTATTGTTAGAATAGTCTCAAAGTAAAAGCTGATATTTATTTAAACTGCGTTGATACCATACTTGCTTTATGTATATACTCATTTTTTTAAAAAAATCCGTAGTTTATTATTGTATTCTAGAATGTATAAATAGGCCTTTATTTAAGTTCTTTGCTTTATTTCTGCAGGGATATGAGAGAAATGAAAAACCTTTTAAGTAAACTCAGGGAGACTATGCCTTTACCATTGAAAAATCAAGGTAAGGTTTTCTTTTCTGTATTTATCAATACGATTGTTGAGTGGGCAGTCTAAATTTCTTTCAGTAATAGTAAATGAATTTCTTATAAACTAGTTTGGATGCCTCAAAACAGGTGATATCTGTTGTTGGTTCCCATGCCACGGAGTCTATTATGCTTAACATTCTTTGAGGCATTATGAAGGTGATGGTACCAAAATTCTGGAGCCAGAATTTTCTTGCATTTTTAAAAAAAATTATTATGGGAATTTGGAGGTGTTATTTAAAAAAAATATTAAATCTAATGTAGAGCTTACAATACAGTTTTGATTGTTTCCACTTCAGAACAGGAGGCAAGGGTCACGGTGGTTTTTAATCCACTTTTAAGTAGTTTTTAGGGATGTGGTGGCTCAGAGGCTAAGATGCTGATCTTGTTCATCAGAAACGTCAGTAGTTCAAATACCTAGAGCCATGTAATGGAGTGAGCTACCGTTACTTTTCCCAACTTCTGCCGACCTAGCAGTTCAAAATGCAAGTAGAAAAATAGGAACCACCTTTGGTGGAAAGGTAACAGCGTCCTGTGCGCCCTTAGTGTTTAGTCATGCCAGCCACATGACCACAGAGATATCTTCGGACAGTGCTGACTCTTCTGCTTTGAAACAGAAATGAGCACTGTCCCCTAAAGTTGGGAACAACTAGCACATATCTGCGAGGAGAACCTTTACCTAAGCAGCTTTTGTCTATTCTATGACCTGCAGATATTGTACACTAGACACCTACTTACCTTAGCAAACAACTGTGCTGTCTGGGCTAAAGTACTTAGGATAATGCATCCAATATAGTACTATACAGTCATGAGTTTGGTGGGAGGCTTCTCCACTCAAAATACTCCATCTATTCTTTCACGTTGCTGTAAATGTGTACTCATCAATTGCACCCTAATGCTATGCAATAAGATGATAAAATGGGGGGGGGACCCCACTGACCTCACCCAACTTATGACAACAGTTCTAACTGCAGTAATTAGCAGTCACTGAGGTTGTAAGGTACGATGTCATGTATCCACGACTTGTGGTTTCCTGCCGGTTTCCCCATTGAATTTGCTTGTCAGAAGTCAGCTGTCGCAAATGATCATCACTTGACCACAGGACATTGCAGCTGTCATACAAGCACAGCAGTTGCCAAGCAACCTCAATTTCAAGAACCTGCCCTACGTCCCCTTGTTTAATACCATCATAAGTTGTTGAAGTAGTGGTCAGTAAGTGAAGACTATCTGTACCATCTTTGTCTTTCTTTTTTTCTTTAGTTTATATTTTGAAGCTAAAAATATAACTGAGGGACATGACCTTACAGCTGTTGCTGAACCCTATGCATCCTCTGATTTTGTCACTCTGGCTAGGATTGCTGAAGGGTTCAACAATGTTGGAAAGGAACAGGTTCTTTACCTCTGGCTTCCTCCTTACCCCAGCTAAAATAAAGCCTAAAAGTGTATACTACATCTGCTGTTATATACAGTATCATGTACTTTAGCTCCCACTCCTTCCTGTTCTCACATACCATATTTTTTGGAGTATAAGATGCACCTTTTTCCCCCAAAAAAGAAGGTGAAAATCTGGGTGCATCTTATACACTGAATACAGCATTTTTGGCCTCCCGAAACCCTGCCCCCTTCGCCAAAATGGATGTGCAGAGGGTTTGGGACACCTGCAAAGGGCTCCTGGGTGCTGGGGAGGGAACCCAGGAGGATTGTTTTGCTCTTTTTTGTCCCAACCACCAGGAACACTTTGCAGGCCTCTCAAACTCTGCATGCTCCGTTTTTCACAAAAAATGAGGTGTGCAGGGGGTTTGGGAGGCTTGCAGGGTGCAATAACTTTTTTTAAAATTTACAGTTCAAAATCTTGGTGCGTCTCATACTCCGGTGCGTCTTATAGTCCGAAAAATACAGTATTTCACTGATCAGTTTCTTGTGTGAAAATGGATATTCTAACCTCTTCTGCTGTTTAAATTTTCAATATGCTTATAAATGTCTTGGTTACAAAAGTAGATCAGAATAATCATTGATAATAGCAATAATAACAATATTAAAGATGCTGGCATTGCTGAAACCTGAAGGTATCAAATATGATTGAGGAAGGTGTCTCTCTCCTAAACCATAATAAAATATATTCCAATATTGAAATGTACACAAGAATTACTATGTATTATTATAGTAAAGTTGGAAGAAAACTTCCCCATTCACCATGAATCAAGTTTTCTTCTTAAAGCCTTCCAGATTTCACAGCTTGCTTTATAATAAAGCAGCAGTTTTGCAATTAAGATCCGTGCTCAGTTGCTACTGAGACTAACTCTAATCTTTTTATTTGAAACCACAGATGATAGCAGCCTGCTAAACTTGACTCCTTATCCATTGGTGCGAAGACCGAAGAGAAGATTCTTTGGATTGTGCTGTCTTGTCTCCAGCTAAATGGTCCATTTCAGAAGAATATAGATTACTGCAGCCATTACAAAATGTCCTTTATTGGGATCAGTTAAAATGTTCTAAGTCAGTGTTTCTCAACTGCAGGAATTTTAAGATGGGTGTACTTCAACTCTCAGAATTGGCTGGAAGAATTCTGGAAATTGAAATCCACCCATTTTAAATTTCCTGCAATTGAGAAGCACTGTTCTAAAATTACCACATGGGTTTTCTACATGCCCCTTATTATATTTCTTCCCTCCTTTTCAAAGAGTTTGTTGCTGACAACAACCAAATTCAGAAACCCAGTTAAACATTATCAATAATATTTTTAAACTTTTAAACTTTTTTTTGATGGCACACAGCATGTCTACTTTAAATCATTTTGTATTAGATGCAAATATGATTATTAACCAACACATGCAGATTTTTTTATTTAGTGTACAAGCCACAACCAATTATGTACAGTGCAACAGTATGACTGTAGCTCTTGCTAGTATGATGTTATGAACATTTGAACATATTCTATTAAGCAATTTTAATCCATAGAAAACTGTTTAGAAGAGCAAAATTGTGCTTAAATTCTAAAATGCTAAAATAAACAGAGCCAATATTGTACGAGAACATACACTTGCTTTTTGTGCTCTCATTCATATTTAGTCTTCCACTCTATAACACAACTTATAAAAGATCATAGTACAATTTTTTAATTTCTAATACATAAGCAACATAACATTGATATGTTGTTCCTGTAAATATGAGATAATATCTACATATTGTATAATGCATAGGAATAGCTATTTTACTTTTTTTAAAGAAAAAAACCTGAACATGTTTATGTTACAACCTTAAGTAGAAAATTTAAAAGATGGTGTGGGAAACAATAAAATCCACTGATGTGAAACAGATTATTCCATTTTGTTTCCTGTAAAGGTTGAAGCATGGTGTCAGAACATCAACTTAGTGTTATTGCTTATAAGGCATGCCAGAATAGCTCTAACTGTAAAATATTAAACATTTTACATTGTTAATAAATATTTTTAGTTAAACTAAAACATGTCTTTGTAATATTTATATTATTTTTTTATTCCTCAGCACTATATTTGTTATGAACCATAATTCAAAATGTGATTCTGATCTTGAAACTGACAATGTTGCTCCAGCTGAGCCCTTGCTTCAGAATTGTCAGCCTCAGAAGCCAGTATGTGAGAATTCAGTTGAGGCTGATCAGTCACAGGCATCTCCTGTTCTGCGGGAGCAGTTCGATAACGAGGTACAATCCCTCAAGCAGCAGGTCTAGATTTCTATAGAAGCAAGCAAAGCACTGCTTCTCAATGAGACGCCTTACTAGGCAAAGTGCAATGTATGAGTGATTGCAGCCAATTGTCATCAGACAAAGTTAGATACTGTATTTTTCGGAGTATAAGACGCACCAAGGTTTTGAAAAGGCATTTTTTTTAAAAAAAGGGTAGGTAGATAGAGGGATAGAGAGGGAGAGAAAGAGAGAGAAATACAGTAGGTAGGTAGGTAGGGGGAGAGAGAGTAGTTAGGTAGATAGGTAGATAAAGGGAGAGAGAGAAATGGAGATAGAGAAATACAGTATGTAGGTAAGAAGAGAGAGAGGGTAGGTAGGGAGAGGGATAGAGAGAGAAAGAGAAAGAGAAAAAGAAATACAGTAGATTGGTAGCGAGAGAGAGAATAGGTAGGTACATAGGTAGATAGAGGGGGGGAAAGAAATATAGTAGCTAGATAGGGAGAGAGAGAGAGAATAGGTAGGCAGGTAGATGTTTCCAGGTGTATTTATCTGTGGGCTGCAGAAGGAAATCGCTGATAATCTGCAGCACCTAACATTTTGTTTCTGCTGGCACAACACTTGATCAATGTTATTCTCATCAATCAATTAAAGAGCTTTCCAAAAGGGGGAAAAAAAGTTTTTGCACTTTCCAACTCTCAAAAACGACCCGTGTTTTGCAAAAATGGGAATGTTTCCCCCCCAAAAAAGGCATGAATAGCTTGGGGGGCCTTGCAGAGTACTTCTGGGGGGTGGGGGGCAAAAACAAGCAAAGACATCCCATTTTTTGCAAAAACGGGCCCATTTGTTTTCAAAAAAAGTGCATGCATAGCCTTATGGAGGCTTATAGAGTGCTGCTGGGGCAGGGGGGACAATTTTTGCTCATTTCTGCCCTCGCCAGCCCCCAGGAGCTCTCTGAAAGCCTCCCTAAAGGTATGCAAGGCCATTTTGGTGAAGGGCGCGGGGCTTCAGGAGGCAAAAAATGCTGTATTCGGTGTATAACACGCACCCAGATTTTCAGCCTCTTTTTTGAGGGAAAAAGGTGTCTTATACTCCCAAAAATACAGTAGTTGCTTTGCTCATAGTCTTTGTTAGAGTCACCTCTTTGGCTTTGTGATCCTTTCACTCTTGGACCTGATTTGATCTTCTATGTCTCTTAGAACATATTCAGACTATGCTATTATTTCTTGGTCTATGTTGACATTTTTCTGGTAAGCACATTCTGCCAGGCATTTTAATTACTTTCCTGTTTCCTACTATGTATGCCAGCAACCTTGAAACAGAACAATATGAGGAATCTGTCTTAGAATTATCAGTGGTTTATGTAAGATTCTATATATTTAGATAACGCGTATTTGGATATTTTGCTCAACATTAACATATTCAGAGGTGGGTTTCTGCCAGTTCGACCCAGATCGAGCGAATGGGTAGTGGCGGCACGAGGCTCTGCCCACCCGCCCGGATGCTTCTGCGCATGCGCACAAGCAAACCGGTAGTAAAATAAATTGAAACCCACCACTCACCATATTGTACGTAGAACATACTGCACGGCACTCTTTTCCTCTTTTTCTTCTTCAGAAACAGTTTGATTTATCAAAGGAACTTCCGGTATTATTATTATTGTGAAACAAATCTGAAGAAACCAGTGTAAATGTGCATTGCCAAAACAAATTTCATGAAAGACATAAGAATTCTGTATTATCTTTCTTTTTTTATATAGGCCAAGTAACCAGCTATGGATTGAGCAACCCAGACCTATATTTTATATGTTAAAATTAAGTCAGATTATTAAGCATTTTCTAGTATTAAACTCTAGTGAGTGTGTTCAAGATTGTTTCTAAACTTTTGCAGCCACTGTGATGCCAATGCAGAAGGACATCATATAAGAGAAATATCCTACATTTACATTTCCTTGCTGTTTGGATCTTTCACATCACTCAGTGACCCAGAAAAACATCTTCTGTCAATGGAAACTTCTCTCTCACGCCAAAAAGTAGCTTTAGAATTTGTTTTTTTCCAGGATTAAACACACTATTCCATCTGTCCATCATTTGGCTCTTAATTCATAAGCACTTAACTATTTGCCATGGATTTAATTTGTTTTTATTCTACTCAGTATTGCAAAATGGATAGCATATATTGGAAACAAAATTAATTACTTATATAAATTGTATATACAGTCTTACTGAGACAGCAAATATGAATTACATATAAAAAGATTTGAGATGTAAAAGGTAATCTAAACAATATTAAAGACTAATGGGGCAGAAAATTATTTTAAAAAACATGCAGAGGAATTTAAATCAAATTTATTTTTTACAATTGCTTTTTCTTAAATATATGCAGAAAAATCAATATTACAATGCATTGTACTAATGGGTCATGTAAAATTTATACACTTTTTTTCGTTGGCTCACATATATACAGTTACTGGTTTTCACAGCTGAATGGCAGATGTTTCACAATTTGCAATTTGTTATGTAATGCCAAACAATGAAACTCAATTAGGATATAGGAAGAAACTAATCAGTTTTATCTTGGCTTTATTAAATTATTAGTAGCTTCATGATCAACACAACAGATTGATTTAATATCAAACTAATATAGAGACAAGTTCAACTTTTAATGGACTTAAGTGCTTAACTTCTGCCTATCATCATCTTGGTTTATCTGTAAAGAACATACTGATATACTTATTGGAACAATATAAAATGTATAATATGTATTAATATACATTTTTATAAGTTTGTACAATGAAATGGATAGATTGTTTTGCAGTAGATCCTAAAAGGCTTCAGTCTGTAGTTCATGATCCCTCAGGGTCAATCACATATCAATGGCACCTATAAAGATGACTTTGGAATAATTCACATATTTAAAAGTGTTGGTTTAAACAATATATACAAAACGTAAAAAAAAATCAAGCAACATTGAGTTATTTATACTCCCATGCAGTCTCCAATTTACCATGAAAATTAAGTGACAAAAGAGACTTATTTGTAGCAATGAAATCTTTTTAGGCAATTTTTGGTTTGTTTTTGTAAAATGAGAGCTCAAATGTGTCTGTTCTCTGCAAGCATCAACATGCCCACTTCGATGCTTTAATACCACTGCTCCCAAATTCAAAGTTCAGTGTTGGAAGTTGAGAGAGCTTCTCAAGGGAGATGTGTCATCAGCCAGCAATTCAGTTTCAAGGTCAGAAAATGCAAGGCGGGGAAAAAAATAGGGGTTAAAACCGTGAGAAAGCTAGGGAAAAAAACTTTGGAAATAAACTACAAATAATATAAGAAGGAAGTGCACTTTCATTTTGATAAGAAAGCAATCAAGTATTTTAGTGGCTTCATTCTAGAATGCAATAAAGCACAGATGTCCAATCTTGACAACTTTGGACTTCAACTCCCAGAATTCCCCAGCTAACTAAGCGAATTTCTCTACACATATTCACATATATTCACTAATATATTTTAGAGATTGTCTATCCATAATAGCAGACATCATTACTATTAATATTGTAGTTACTAATTTCTGGTCCATTCTTCAAAAATCTCCTTTAATATTTCCAATGTTATAACATTTTGTATCATTTTGTAAGCCTTAGTAGTAACTGACATCAAGCAGAAGTTTGCATTTTCCCCTTCTGCTTTAAATCTTTAGTTCCCTTTAAATGCCCGGTTTTGTAAAATCATTATTTTTTTTGTTATGACTTCTAATAGCCAAGATAGCCAATTAAGTCTGTTTCCCACAAAAGCTACTTATTTTTACAGGTAATTCCAAACTCTCAGAGTAAAAGTGAATATTGTAAATTTATCTGGATCCTTAGTCCTTTATAGCTTCCTTACATTAAAATCTCATTCAGCTTCTTGCTGCTTATTTCATTTTTAAACTCTTAAGCTTATAATTAATTTTTCCTTTGTTCAGAATTGAAGATAAAGTCACTTGGTGAAGATTTTGCACAGTTCTTTAATAGCTTTAAGTTGGTTAATAGAGGCAACTTCCAAAAGTGATTATTCGGTGAGATTTGCAAATGTAGTGTCCTTTAAAATGCTCCAGTTCTATTAAGAGCAAGGTAACTAATCCCATCATTTCCCAGCACTCAAACCTGCGGAAAACTAGTATTGTTCAGTGTCCTTGTTAGGAGCAGTTATCCAAAACACATATGACAATCACCCATCCTTGCCTTTTTGAGAAATTTCAAGGACTGTTCTAGTCAAAGATGCTTTAGTTTTTGCCATGGTTGCCTACTCCAGTTTTGCAAAGATGTCTACAGTTTGCTATGTCTCACCCAGAAATCAAAACTATCTGCCATTTCTAAATTGCCATTTGTTATAAAGCTGCAAGATTTAATTATAGAAAAACACAAGTTACCATCACTTACATCTGCACATGCTGTATGAAATTACAAATGTTATGTTACTAAGTACTGGTACTAGAGAATGGTAATAGGCAGCATGCAAATCATTATAAGAATCAGTAAGACCAACCCAATCCTCAGATTACATCTTTTGGGGTCCAATGGCAAGCAGCATCTCCACTTTCAGGTTACTCCCACTCCTTCACATAGAAATAAATAAAGAACATGATATCATTTGCACATTCACCTTGCACCAGTGTGCAGAGACCTACTACTTTTTTCATGGATTGGAACACATTTCTCTATCCTCATCTTGCCTCAGCCCAGACAGCTTCTGACTCTGCTTTTTCTAATGTTTATCATCCCAAAGTATAGATCCACTGCAACATCCGTGAATATTTGTCAGATTAGATTATGCTCATCAAGTAAAATATCATCAATCATTTATCAGCCTTTTGATGCAACTAAATTGTCTTTAATGCCTATCACTGTCTAATGCAATAGTATTGGATTAGTGAGTAGCTTTATACCAAGTATTTGTGCGAATGGAATATATGAAAGATGGTGTCAGCGTTCTGAATAAGGCACCCGTTGAAAGCAGAACTCCGAGGCAGGTAGATTCCTCAAAGAACATCTTTACTGGATACATCATGTCAGCACAGCCAGTGAAAACCAACTCTAACATTTCCCACGGTTTTGACCTAATTAAAAAAATAAAATCTTCCCAAGTGTCACTGGTCACATTGTCCAATTAGTATGAATGGTAGGCTCGCTGCCTCCTCCAACAGGCACCTATTACAATGACCTTGGTTTCCACAGAAAAACTTTTTACTTTGACTGCTATCTACTCCCCCCCTCCCTTCCCCCTCTCAGGCTTCGTGGCAACTATGAGGCAGCACAAAATGGCTTCAGCCAGGTTCACTTCAGAGTTGACAGATGGAAGTATTTGAGATCCAATTCAAAGCAAGTTACAAAGTCTGAAGCGGTAAATGGAAAATAAACAAATAACAACAATAATATGCCATAATATATTTGGATCTTACTGTTTGTGAGTATCTGCTAGAGTGTAGGTTAATACAGTAGCTCCCATTATTACTATTATTTAGCATATGGAATATCATACATGGACTAGCAACATAAACATTTCACTTAGATTAATAAAAGACAATAGAATATAAATGTTAAAAAATTATGTTCAAATACCAATGTCTAGATCATCTAATCATTGAAGCGCAACATCATTTATATTAAAAGAATCAGATACTTGACATGTACAGTATATGTCCTTAGCTTACAGCCCATCACCACGTGATCTACAGTTTGACGTGGGACCCCGCAGTCACACTGAGGGGAGGATACTATGCCCCATTTATACAGAGAGTCCTGGCAAACACCATGTGAGGTGTGAATCCTATTCAATGACTGATGTGGTAGTTCAAAGCCTGGCATGTTTTTCTTGGGGTCATTTATATGTCTTCCTATGTCTGGGTGTTCAGTGACCCATTTGGCTTTCTTGGGGAATCAATAAAGTTGTTGGACAGACGTCGTGCAAGTGTCAGTAGGGATTGCCTGGATTTGAGTCTTCCCGCTGATAAACGAGGAAGGTTGGAATGCACTGATCAGAGTTGGAATCTCACATTAAGCCAATGGTACAATAGCAGTTTAGTTATACTGGTGTACAAGAATAGCAGATAAAAAAAATAACTGCAAAATTCAATGTCACTAAAGGTAACCTGTTTCAGTTTGTTTATTTGAATGCAAATTACATTTTAGCATTCGTTTGACTGGGCATCGCTGTGCTGATGTTTGTTGATTTCATCGTGAATGCTCTGGTGCTTTGCTCTTTATTTCTTTATACAAAGCCACAAAAATTAGAAGCTGTTCTAAAATGGCAACATCTGGTGATCACTTCTCTCTGAGAAGGTAGGCACTGCATACTCTTGACAGCACAAAGAATTACTAAGAGTCCTTAATTATAACGGTCACATTTCTTAAGTGTTTAGTTGGAATGGCAATTAATTATATATCTTGCAGAAGTGTGTGTGACAATTAACTTAAACAAAGGCAGAACATTACATGCTGACTATTTTTATTTTAGCTTGTAAACATGCAAAATGCTGTTTTCCATACTTAACTCAAAATCTCTTGAGCTAGACATTTTAAAGAGATGTTTTAAAAGACTTTCATGGTAAAATTCTTGAAATTGTCACTGTTGTTATTATAATCCTTCATTGCACAGTCAGCCAGATGTTTAGACTCAATTTGGCATTTTTATTCCTCTATTGAGTACCTCCTGGGACCTGGGATAGCAGGTGTTGTTTTATGGTGTTAAAGG